>NW_023502073.1:0-81929 GCF_013396075.1 Fusarium subglutinans | reverse complement strand
CGTGAAAGTGAATGGCAGTAACTGCACCTTGTCAAAGTTGGGTTTAGGGGTGTTACCCAGTCCCTGGAAGTTTTAAGAGGTTCCGTCATCAGAGCAAGAGCCCCCCCTGACTGAGCCTTGAGCGGGAGCAGCCAGAAAAAAAAGATGATGATCAGTTGAAAGACTGGGAAGAAGTGAGTTTTTGAGGAAAAGTCAATTGCGCCGATGAAAAGGCAATCGATCAAACCCAATCCAATGAGGAAACGGTATATCATGACACAGCATATCAATGGCAACAAACCCCAACAGCCATTCCATTCTGTTCTATTTTCCTCAGCTCAGCTGTCCTCGTCTCTTCCATCCTTCTCTCACCCTCAATTTTGTCCCCATCCCCCCCCCGGTCCCCTCTTGATCGAGTCTCATCTTGACCCGGGGAGGCTTGTTCAAAGGCGGATCATCCCATCCCCATTGCATCCCTCTCGCCCATTCTTCATTCTTCCCTTTCCATTTTCTTGCTTGCCCCTGCACGGATCCTTGCAAAAACGCAAAAAACCAAGCAGGCCGTAGCTGAAGGTAGCCTACAGTAGCCTAGCCCTGGTCCTGTCCCAATGGCTCAGCGGCCCACGTCACCCACCCGCCCGCGCTGACAGGTCACCTCACTCTACTACCTACTCGACTCTAGAGGCCCTGTAAACTTTCCATTAGCGGCTAACATCGTGATTCCAGGGGACCACTTGTCCCATTTCAGTGCCTTCTGGTTCTGGTTCTGGTTCTGCTGCTGGAGGCGCTACTGCTGCAAACGCTAGCAATAGTTCAGCCAGTCCAAGCCCAAGTCCATGTCCAAGTTCAAGTTCAAGTTCAAGTCAGTGCCCGAGCACAAGCACAAGCACCCACCAAGACCAGCGCGGACACTACTTTCGATCCCACCTTCATCAACACGCCAGTTCGGCTTCGGCGCCGTCTCATTCTCATCCTCACTCTCATTCCCACTCCCATTCTCACGCTTCAGTTGTCGCCGCTTACAATTCGGCTCTCAAGAGACCCCTCGTCACTGTTCATCCTCTCTCCGACTCCAATTACGTCTCCTCTGTCTCCTCCTCCTCGACTACAGCATCATCTACACCAACATCATCATACGGCTCGCCCACCACCACCGCAACAACAACCCCGGTCTCGTCTCCAGCCTCGTCTGTCGCATCCCCAACTCCAAGATCGACATCAACATTCGCTACTCACGTATCTGTACCGACCAAACCCCCAAAGAGATCCGTCCACTTCCGCTCTGGCACGACAATCATCTCTAGCGGTAACAATAACAGCACCGCGCCCTATATTCCCGTCCTCTCTGTCGTGCCTCCGCCTGGCCAAGACGGCGGCGACGGAGAGGCAAGACGGCCCGCCATGCAGCGAGTATCTTCCTTTCTCCCCTCGTGGGACAAGAGGTCGTCGGGAGGTTCTAGAGCTGGCCTCTTTGGCTGGTCCTCCAACCGTTCCAGCACCTCCATATCCGTCGCAAACTCCAATGCATTATCCAGGTTAAATACTGCGGCCGCTAATGCCAGTGGCCGAGTACAACGAGAGGCTTTCTGGCCGGCCACTCTGGATCTCGAATGCGAAAAGGCTGCCCGCATCCTCAAGTCATTCTGCAGTATGCTTGCCTCACCTTGCCTGTCAGCCTCATTTTTTGCTAACATGATTACACAGCGGATGGATACCTCGTGCCATTGGAGGAAGAAGAAGACGCACAATCGACGACAAGCGAACCACGCTCCCCAAGACGAGTCACCAAGAAGATACCCAAGCGCATCATCCAGAACGCAGCCGGAATCGCCATCTTTACCTGTATGCGCAGCGGTCTGTACATGACAGGCTCCGGCGGCTCCGGTATTCTCATAGCACGAAAGTCAGATGGTACCTGGTCACCCCCATCAGGAATCATGTTACATACACCCACCCTCAGCTTTATCATCGGCGTCGATGTTTACGATTGCGTTCTTGTTATTAACAACCTTGCCGCCCTCGAATCAATCACAAAGCCTCGTGTCACCCTAGGCGAAGACGTCGGACTAACTAGTGGCCCCCTGGTATCGCTTGACTCAGATGAGTCGCACATAAAATGGAAGGACCTGGGAAATACCGTTCTGACATACCTGAAAGCGCGGGGTCAAAATCAGGTAGTCAACTTGAACGGGTGTATCCTGGCCGAGCGAGGAAACGAGAATGAGCGATTCTATGCCAACCAAGTAACACAGATGGACATTCTGGCTGGTAACGTCGCTCGCCAAGTAGAGGAGGTTGGCCCGCTCTCAGAGGTTATCAAGATGGCAGAAGGTAGGACAGACTACGATGCCTCTGTGATAAGCAAGATCGCTGCGGAATGTGCGCCAGGAGACGCCATGATCGCGACACCCAAATCTTCAACACCCGCCTCGCCTCGAACTGCCTTTGGAATTCCCAATGTCGATGATCCCGATCCCTTTGGTGTGTTGGCCCTAGAGATGGCTGGCTTGGAAATTCGAGAGGCAGGATCAAGACTACGACCTACCAGCAGCCAATTTGACTTCAACCCCGCGCCTACAAGCCCAGCATTCTCAAAGTTCAACAGGCAAAGTATTGACACCTTTGTCTCGAGGAGTAACCGAAACAGTTACATGTCCTCACGAACGGTGAAAAGTCAAATGACGGATGCTGGAACACAGACGGATGTGGGCACAACACCCGAGACAACGCCCAGCCCAGGTCAGAGCGAAGACGGTTTTGACAGGTCTACCCGCACGCAAATTCCCGAGGTCACGGAAGAAGAGGAGGAGGTTGATTACACAAAGGTCGATCTGACCCCTATAAGACATTTGAGCGGAGCCCATACTCCTCTCAGTGCGACCAGCCACAGTAGTACAACAGCTGTGGAACAAGACACCCTCAAAGTCGAGCCCCGGGATGACACTGACAAGGCCTCGAGCAACTATGACAGCGACAGGGACGACAAGAGCAGCCGAAAGACCGACAATGAGGGTGACTCTGAAAGCGAGGTGGAGGAAGATGAGGAGGAGGAAGAACCCGTGGTGTTCGAGGTGGCTGCCGTCCAGCCGGCCAGAACCCAGGCTGTTGCATCCCGCATGATCCATGCCAAGGGTAACATGGTTACCATCGGCAAGAGAATTCCTCCCCCGCTGCCCATGAGGAGCCCTGCCCGGGCCTCGCGATCCAGTAAGAGCGAGATGGGCGATGTCTCAAACCTCCGAAGCCCTCTGCGAAAGGAGGCTTTCAGCGAGGAAGATCTTGCATCTGAAGATGAGCAGACCAAGTCTGACTCTTCACCTTATCTCAAGCCCCAGGAGTTCAAGGTCGAGAAGGTCAGGGTTGAGGCTAAGAAGGCTGAAGAGCCCAAGTCTGAGGAGCCCAAGATTGACGAGCCAAAGGCAGAAGAACCTGAAGCTAAGGAGGCCAAGGTTGACGAGGTCAAGGTCGATGAGCCCAAGGTCGAAGCGCCCAAGACTGTCGAGAACAAGGCCCAAGATGACACGTCTTCCGAATCTGAGGTCGAGTTCTTCCCAGCCGAAGAGGCAAAGACGGACATTGCCAAGACCGAGGAGCCTCAAGCACAGGAGCCTACTACCGAGCCCGCCAAGATCGAGGAGCCAGAGGAGGAGGTTGCAACTGAATCCAAGCCTGAGACCAAGGATGCTCAGACATCACCTACACTTCCCCAGACTGAGCGGCCCGAAAGCCCTGTGACACCCGAGAAGAAGCACACATCGTCTATCTACACTGGCGTTACTGATGACCGATGGAGTGTCGATGGTTCTACACTTACAACACCTACATCTGACCGACCTTTCTCAGTTATTGACGATGTGACTGAAGATGTGACCCCGCGGAAGCCATCAAAAGAGGTCGAACAAACCAAGGAGGCTGAGCTAACTGAGCTGAACGAAAAACATGAAGACTTGAAGAAGATTACATCGAACGAGACAACTCCCAACACGATCACGGTTGTATAATTGAGGATGACGAACGATGGTTTTACATCAGTAGATGTGATATGGCGCACGACCTACACTTTTCATGGGTAATTACTGGGCGGCGGCTTTTTTGAGAGAAGTTTCTTTTTTGCGCATTCTTGTCAATACTTTGGTGAAAATGTACGTTATGATGGGATATTTTTGTGTTCAGGGGTCGATTTGTGGCCCCTGATGGCGTTTGTTGGGTTGGTCATAACCACTTTGTCAGTTCTCTCGAGCAGCGCATAGCTTATACCAGCTCGAGGAGCAAACTGATGAGAAGAGGAATGGGTATTGGTCGATGTACTGGATGTGTCATGGGATGGGAAGGATGAGACGAGACGAGTAAGGCTTGAACATATGGATAAAAAGGAAAGGATCCTTGAAGAACGCAAGTGATCCGTGTACCTGGAGTTAGTTGTGGTTTCTTGGAGGCCTGACCTGGTATAGTCTAGAGGTCAGACTATGATAAAGTATTATTCCTAATGCCATTGAATAGATACAGTATGAACTGGCTTGATTGTTCCCTACAATTTATTGTGAATGAATGAATGAATGAATGAATGAATGAATAAAGTGTCAGAGGTGAATAGTCTGTATTCTTTGGTGGCACTGCTCTGCACTGGCAAGAATTGATAGTGACAGCAACAATAGCTCAATTGTTCATTCACACCACGTTCAGGTATTTAAAAGTACATCTCGAGACAGAAATCTACACCTCGTCAAGTTTGAGTCTCATTTTGGCTTCTTGATACTATTTAGTAGTAGAGCACGTTCTGAGCAAGTTTTGAGTCTGTCATGATGGTCTATAGAACCCCAACCAAGCAGCAGCGAAGAGACAAGGGCGGTCACGTGCACCACGGCGCTCAAGATGCTGCGACGACACCAGCCACATTCACGCCTACGCCTGTCGCGTCGTCCTCATCCCGGTACCAGCTCCGGGCGCGCAAACCTCGAGAAGCGTCGCCAACACCAACACCAACACCAACACCAACACCAACGCGACGAAACAACGGCTCAGTAACGCCATCGCCACATAAATACCAACACCAGTACAACAACAGCCTCGATCTCGGTGCGAGTGCGAGGAAGCGGAATCGCACAATGTCAAGCACGGCCGGCAAATGGCGCGAGGAGCAGGTCCTCATCATCTGCCCCGGCAGCAGAACCACTATGGCTCAGCTGGGTTGCAGTGAATTGACTCCTCCTGCTCGGCGCATGCCTACCAGGATGTTCAAGGATGGCGATCAGTGGGCGCCCTATCACAGGACGAAGCGCACGACTATTGTGAATGGCGTTGAGGAAGACGAATGGTTGGAGGATGTTGACGAGGACGAGGGAGCTGTGTACCCCATTGAAGGTATGTATATGTATATACAGACAGCCATTGAAAGGCGTGCTGTGCTGAGCTGAGCTCACTGCTAATTGCGCATCTTTGTAGCTGGTCGCATCGTCAACATGAGCGCACTCCTCGCTTTCCTCGATCATGTCCACGGCTTGCTTACAACCACATACCACAACACTCCCATCATGCTCATGGCTTCACCACAATGGACACGACCCGACTGCGAGACAATTGCCCGATACGTCTTTGAGAACACGAGAACACCCGCGCTATGCATAATCCACAGCGGAATCGCTACCCAGTATGGTCTGAAGTGGCCCAACTTGACTGTGGTGGATATTGGCTACCAAAAGGTCGACGTTACAGCAATTCACGATGGACGAGTTGTAAACCACATGGATGTCAGCGCGTCCGATGCTGATGGTGAAATTAGCGGAGGTGAAGTTTTCACAAAGAGCTTGCTCAAGTTGCTAGAAAACAAGGGCTTCAACCATGATATGGCGGAGCAGCTGAAGAAGAGCAACATCTGCGAAGTCCTCCCCTACGTCGCCACCGAGGAGAAATTGATGCAACTTCCCACGGAGAACACTGCAGGCGCAACAGGTGGGCAACCAGCTTCTGTCATTGCCGAGGCTGCTGCAAAAGCCCCTGAAGCACCGAAACCCACAGACAATGGAGATGATGATGAGGGCAATGGTAACCCAGAGGACGATGGAGTTCTGGACGTTGCAGCCATCGTTACGAGCGGGCAGACCAAGGAATTCCTCGCTAAAAAAGAGAAGGAGAAAGAAAAGGGCAAGGGAGGTCGAAAGAAGGGCGATAAGGATGCCGACGGCGCCGCTAAAGCTGCACGTCTACCCAACTCCAAGAGGACTCACAATACCTTCTTCTACGAGGAAATCATCCAGGAAGAGGTCCCCCAACCACCCAAGGAGAAGGAGACTGTAGAGACTGCTGCGGCCACTACCAATGGCAACGGCAACGGCACAACAGCAGAAGCCCCCAAGCCTGAGGGCGAGACCAACGGAGCTCAGCCTCAAGGCGACAACACCGCTGCGCCTGCGACAGAGACAGAGACAGAGACAGAGACAGAGAAACCTGCGACAGAAGCGCCCAAGCCAGAACAGACTCAAGAGCCAGCGCAATCGATAGAGCCCAAGCCCGAGGCTGAGCCAAAGCCTGACGCTCAACCCTCCACCGAGACCCCTGAGAAGCGACCAAAGCGCATCCGTCGAGATGTCGAGGTTGGTCTTGAGCGCTTCACTTTCGCTCAACGTCGCGAGATCGATCGCATTGTCAGCGCCATCTATCGCACTGTCCAGGGCATCGACGACATGTACATGCGACCTCCATGCTGGGACAACCTCGTCTTTGTTGGCAACGGTGCTCGTCTCCGCGGTCTTCGCGAGAACATCCTCCAGACCCTCAACGCCCGTCATCTCGTCTCCCCATCCACCGCCACAATGTTCACCTCAGAGCTGCCCTCTAACATGGCCACGCCCACTGGAACCGGCGCTCAAACTCCCACCGGCTCCTTCACAGGCGCGCCTCACCAGCTCTCCTCAAGCGGCGTGAATCCCCTCCTCCAGGCCGCTACCACGGCTGCAGCTGCTGGCACCGCTAATAACATGGTCGGCACGCCGCAGCCAGCTTCTGAGGCTGGAGGACCTACGACGACTCACCACTTCCACAGCCAGACTCCCACGAGCATCAAGACGGCTACTCTGCCGAACTACCTGAGCGAGTGGACAAAGAATGGCTTCGAGGAGTCCATGTTCCTTGGTGCTCAGGTCGCTGCTCGTATTGCGTTTTGCCTACACTCCAACATGGATGCCCAGACCATTGAAGCCCAAAGGCTCATGAGTTTGAGCAGAGTCGATTACAAGTAAGTCCCCTACCATCTACAACCTCTCCAACAATTTTACTAACCTGTCAAAGCGAACTTGGTCCCAAGGGTATTCGCACACATTCTATGTTGGGCTGAAATCGCACAATGAGCTGATAATTTTATGTCATTATACGGGTTTCTCGTTCACATGGTCTCAGCACAGACTTTCAAATCGTGGACCTGAAAGAGGAGTTATAAAGGGGCCAGCGACATGGTAAAAGGCAGACGCAAAATGAGTCAAGACTTGAAGACGAGTCGAGGGGAGCGGGTATAGCAGGCAGAGCACAAATGAGATAATACCATAGATTCGGACATGCCTTGTATGATTATACACAATCAGTTACTCAATTAGAAGCTTTCCATGAATCGAAATTTGCTACAGTTGAGTACACCAGGCATAGATATTTTCAACTTTGGCTAAGGTATCACATTAATATTTCAATGTTATGCACCATTTCCAACTAAAGCATTATCACGACCCCCATATAGTCGTCAGCATTCGTCGTCAACTGTTCCCCCTTTTCCTGTAACCACATGTCATAAACCACTGCATAATTCCACAGTACTTGCTTTGGCTCCCGAAATGCAAGACGATCAAAGACCAATAAGAAATAGATAATCAAGGGCATACGCCACTAACCAGCAGCGTTTCGAAGGGCGGCTTCCTCGGCAGCTTTGTGCCAGTCGGTTCGGAGTAGGTAAATATACTCAATCGATGCGACGCTTTCATACAGTTAGAAACATTGCTTCCAGCACGAGGATGTTTCAACTTACGACATAGTTCCAACCGTGACACCGAGCCATAGTCCCTTCAGTTTCCAGTCAAGGCCAAAGGCCAGGGCAAGCGAGCACGGAAGAGAGAGGGCGTAGTACGCGATAATGTTGGCAGGGCCGCCAATCGACTGCTTTCCAATACCTCGGAGCAGTCCGTGAGCACCTGCTGCAAGACCATCAAAGACTTGCATAACCGACACGATCGGCATGACTGCTGCAACAAGATCAATAACATCGTCGTCCTTGGTGAACAACAGCGGTAGCTGATAGCGCAGAGTTGTGTAAAGAGTCAGGTTGAACATTCCGATGATACAAGCAGCAACAAAAGCCTGGACCTCATTAGCCAGACAATATCAATATTGGTTTAAACATAAACTTACCACGACACCAGTCATCTTGGCAGGTTCAACAAGACCAGCACCAATCAAGTTGGCAATACGAGTTGAGGCAGCAATTGACATAGGGAATGGGATCTCGTATGAGAGTGTTGTAATGGTTGTCACCACACTCTGAGCAGCAAGATACTCGGGGCCAAATCGGCTTGAGAGGAGCGTGAGGATCTCGAAAGCCAGCCACTCTGCCTCGACCATGATCATACCGGGCAGAGCAAGCCGAATCATGATCCACCAGTTGCTGAGAGCCCGTCGGCTAAATCCGCCCCAGCATTGTCGTCCATCCACGAAGCGGACATACAAGAAGAGGAAGATGGGGAGAAGGTTGGTACTGATGGCCACAGCTGTAGGAGCTCCAATGAAACCCCATTGTAACTTCCAAACCAAGAGCCAGCTGAGGAAGACGTTGAAGGGTGCAACAATCAGGAGAACATAAGTCGTAGCGCGGAAGAGACCCTGAGCTTGAGTAAATCGCTTACCACCCTCAAACAGGATGAATCCCGGAATACTGAAGATCATGACCCTGAGATACATACCAGCAAGCTTTGCCGATTCGGGTTCTGGTACAATGGCTCTAATGATACCTTCGGAAAAATACCACAGACCAGCGACAGGGAAACCGAGCACGAACAAGAAACAAGTCATTCGCTGAAACTGAAGCCCAACGAGGTGCTTATGGCCAGATCCATATGCTTGCGCGCATAGAGTGTCGAGAGATGTAGCAAGGCCCTGAAAAGGCGCCAGACAAGTAATAGCGGCGGTCATGTTGGCCACTGATCAAGTTAGTCTCGATTTGCAGTTATTTCGCGAACATCCAACTTCAGACTTACATGAAACAGCACCAAGCTCGAGCTTGCCAATTCGCCCAACAGCAAAGATACTGGTGACATTAATGGAGTATTGCAACAAGAAGGTGACGATGAGTGGTGCGGAATAGGTCATGATGGTCTTGGCCTCTCGCTGCCAAGTGGTCTTGATTCGATGTTCAGCAACAGCGTGCTCCCAAGTATCGTTGAGGTGCTCGGGTAAAAGACCGTCATCACGGTGACCCAAGAGAGGGTCTGTTTCGCCAGGAGGCTGCACAGTTACAGCAGGCGTCTCTTCTTCATCCCGCGCAATCTTTGTACTAAAAAGACGACGATAGATGCGAGTAAAAAGCCCATGCTCCTGTCGATATCCGTGCTTTGGGGGAAGAACATGGTTATCTCGTAGCAAGCTACGCTCAGCATTACGAGACTGTTTTCTCTCTAGAGCTGTCAGGCCTGGCTCATCATACGTCTGAGGGTTCATAATGGGTCGTGAGCCTCCAAAAGCAACACCACTGGGTCGACGGTACATGATGGGGTCGCCCTGAAGGTCCGACACAGAGACATCGTCGTCAATCGCGTTGTCTTCGAACTCGTCATCCGAGCATGCCGCAAGATCTGCAGCCAGAGCAGCCTCAGCTAGAGGCGAGCCCACACGCCATGAAGATGATAGCGCAGGATGTGCGCCAGCGCCACGAGGAGTGCCATAGGGCGAGACTCCAGCTCCTCGTCCTATTGGATCCATGTCAACTCACAGTCGCCTCAGCTGGAATCTTTTCTTCAGGCAGATGAAATTTCAGACGACAATTCTGCAAGGATCACACGAAAGAGACTTCTTCAGAGTGCAACAAGGGACGCCACTCAGTCAAATGGTGGAGTGGGAAAAAGTTGAGTAATACAAGGTAGTCAATGTGAGTTCAATTGTGCTGTCAACCCCATGCATTGAGATCAATGCGCAGATGGCAATCGTGAGGAGGGAGAGAGAGAGGAACAGAGAGGAATGAGACTAGATAAGAATATGAGGAGGCTGTATAGATATGTCGTTGTAGTCAAATCACTAGGCCCGATTGAAAAGAGGCAATAAAGCCGATTTTGCTGTTAGTCTGACTTTGCCATTCGAGTTAGCGTTAACTCAGACCCGCCTTGCCACAGCAAAGGGCGCCTTTGAATTGCCGTAAAGGCGGCTGACCCTGACTTGGTGGAGTCTTACCGCTTCTGGTCAAAGACACGCATCTTTCGATTCACAATGTCGTGATAGGCGCATTGTACCTCAGCCTCTCTTTGACATGATGCGGGGGTGGATCGTCAAGAAGGGTCGTGGTTCGTGATGCCCAGATCTGGGATCATGGTCAACGGCGCATCCCGAGCTTGCATGGGTGAGGGTTTGAGTTATAGTTCGTTCCGTTGCAGATATCTCGTCCAAGTCGATTGGCCCAAATCCTCGGCCAAGCCTATCGGCAGCCTTATCATGACTCCAATATCATGAACTCCATCTAGATCCAAGTCTGACCCGCCCAGTCAGGCTCTGTATGGGACATTGACGCAACCCATGGTATCTCCTCGCTTGCGTAACGTTGTAGTGGAGTGTTGTACGGCATTCGCAACCCAACTATTGATTTGCATTCATACTTCTCGCCTGTACTTTGTATATTTTCCGGCATGTCGGTCTTGAAAGTGCCCATCATGATCGAGTCTTGTTCTATCAATTCTGGCCATATCAAGACACCAATCTCCCAAGATGCAATACGAATTTCGCCTGTTGGTCTGGCTGCTTCACCCCAAGCTTGTTTTGAAATATTAGCTGACGTTAAAAGACCCCAGTCTATAGACGATTTGTTTGACCGAATGTACGTCTTGATATGCGGTGCTGCCCTTTTGCGGCCACTATCTCGCAAAGGGGCGTCTTCGGGAAGTTCTGTGAACCATTAGGCAAAAAGTCCAAGGACTACGTAGAGGTTAGACTCACTAGCACCGCGGGGTGAGTCATTGGCCCAATGATGGAAAATTGGGCGGATGTACTCCAATTGCTTTGCCTGCTGTGATGACTGGATTTTGGTATGTATTGAACCCCCGGAAGAATATCCGTCCAAGGACCTCCGAATCTCATCAGCTGTAGGAAAGACAACCTTAAACCTGGGCCGGCCAAGGCCTTGGTTTTTAGAACGAGTCAAAGGCTCAAACAGAGTCTTTTGTAGCCAATCATCCTTTGCACCCAGCGTGGCAATAGAAGAAACTTGTACAACAATATCTGAGTCACCGTGATCTTGGCATGGTACATGTTGCAGGCACCTTTTCAGAGCCGCCCAGCCCCAGGAAGTTTCTGACATATCTCGGGAGTCGTGCTTTCCCGGCACACTCGCAACTAGTGCAGCTTTGATACTGGAGAAGTCATGGTGTGTAAGCTTATCGGCTAGTGGTTTGCAGATGATCTTACGTCTATCATATGCCTTTAAGTAGTTGAGAAGATCGATTTTGAAGCGTTGTCCGCTTCCAACAGGATGATCTTCCGGTGAATCTTGAATGCTTTGTGACCCTGACAGTTTGGGGAGTAAGGGCGATTTCCAGACGCCGTTGGTCATGTTGGTCCAATCTTTTGGAATCATGTTGGCAGTATGGATGATGATTTGAGCAGTGTCATCATGTCTGCACAGAATCATCATTTTCGAGTGATGTGTTCCAAACATTTCTGGCATAGGAGCAATATGGATTTTGACGTTTTCAAATTCCGATGCTGCGGCCTATAGAGAGTTAGGACGTGAAGACATGCCACTCTAGCTTTTGAAGAGACCATTCAGTTTCATGGCCCGATCACATCCTACACTTACCTCCAACGCTATCCTATTCACATCTTCACGCTTCCAGAAGCCGTGCACTAGGTGCACCTTGACGAGATGGCGTGTGTCGGGGTCGAAAGAGTTCATGAGAAACGGAATATCGTGTAGGAAATTGAACTCCCAACACTCTGAAATGAGAGGATCGCTAAGGAGGTCCTTAAGAGTCACGGCATCTTGATTGTCACCCTCTGAGAGATCATGAATCCAGGTCAATTGCCACGGGGACTTCACGACGGTTGGTTTCCGGTCCCTCTTTTTAGGGGGAGTTATAGAACGCTGCAGTGACTCTGGTGTGTGAGCACCAGGCTCCTCCATTCGCTGGCGTTTGACTGGACGATCCATTGGGGTAGTTTGGTGGTATGGCGTTGCTGAAAGAACCTGTGGATGCTGGCTGGCTAGAGGAAGACCCTGACATGTAGGCGTGAGATTGATTTGCGGGTAACTTTTTGATATGATGCGCCGACAAGGGCTGGTTGAGAATCTCGAGATCAGTCGAGAAGGTGTTGGTGAAGCAATCGTCATGTATGTACGAGGTCGGGAAATAAATTGATTTGTGTATCTCGGAGAAATCTCTTGAACGTGAAACAGATGTTCGTGTGCTGCTCAAAGTCTTTTGAGACTGAAGATTGAGTTGTGAAGAGAAGACGTTGATTTTCAATTCGATTGCTCTGATGGAGGTAGTTCCATTGGTGTCTGGCCCGTTGAGGCTGCTTCCTTCCTTGTCGTTGATCAGAGTGGGCGGAACATCTTAGACTATGCTCTTGGCAGTCAGCACCAATCACTCACTGTAAAGGCTGGAGGGATAGCGAATGGGGTCCTATATGTTGTTCCGATTGAGAGCTGTATAGCTCTGTTATGCCCTGCCAAATACTGCTCTTGGTGAATTTATACGGCAACAACTAAGGTAGGTAGGTATCCTACCTATCGTAGACATGTTCCCCATCATCTCTAAACTCACCGGTAACAAAAAAACACCCCAAACCAAACAAAGGCAAGCGTCCCAATTTAGAGTGGAGTGGCTAAGCAAGGGCCTCTCCCTCTAACTATCCCTGTGGCGTGGCGTCGAATTCCCATACGGAACGTGTTCTCGAATCGAATGCGCCTCCTGAATAGCGACTCTTTTGTCCTCCTTTATTATCTATCCTCTTCCTATCTTGTCTATTCTCATTTTTTGCCCCTCATCAGCATCATCTCCTTTCGCGCCTGGTGAGCGTGACTGTGTGATTGCTTTTCTGGCCATTTCCTTCTTGATCTTTTCCGTATCGCACACCTTCAGCTCCTCAGCCTCACCCCATATGATCGCCAGTCGCTAATTGCTCGCTCTACTGCCTAATCTGGTTCGACCTTGCTTCTCTGATACGGTTACGGCCTCGACATATACTTCGATTGTTTGCGACGTGCGGTCTCTACAATATAAGCCAAAGTTACTCTGCGCATAATACCTTGGCGCCCCTAGCCCAACATGCGCTTCTCGTCGCTTGCGATCCTCGCTGGGCTGTCAGCTGTAGCTCTGGCTGAAGAGGAGAGGAACCCAGTGACCGACCCTACGACTTTCAACGGAAAGTCAGTACCGCCATTCAAGGAGCTGACACCATCGAACTGGGAGGAGGAAACAAAGAAGAATAAGTTCTGGATGGTCAAGCATTACAGGTATGTTGAGCTGGGTAAGAGTATAATTCATATGCTTATGCGTTGTCAGTCCGTACTGTAAGCACTGCACGAGATTCGCTCCAACGTTCCAGACACTCTACGAATTCTACTACACCTCGAAGCCCCCGACCGAAAACCCCGACGATACTTTCACAAAGTACTACGATTTCGCATTCGGTACGGTGAATTGTGTTGCCTACTATGATTTCTGCATGGACCACAACATTCAGTCATACCCGACGACGATTCTCTACGAAGATGGAAAGGTGTTCGACACCCTGCGAGGAATAAAGAACATGACAGCGCTGACTACCTCGGTCGAGAACGCGCTTTCCAAAACACATCCAGGACGTCCTGCACTCGTGGAATTGCCCCAGCCTGGTGATACTGTGTACCCTGCGCCCAAGGTTGAGGAACCAGCCGCCGAGAAAAAGGTCGAAGGAGCTCAGGGAGATGCTAAGGTTCCAGTGGAAAAGCCCGCCGTTAACGCCGAGAAGCCCCTCGACGCCGTTGCTGAAAAGCCGGTTGAGGAGCCAGCTGGTAAAAATGCGGGCAAGTCTCTGGACGACATTACCGAATCTCCCAAGGATGCAGAGAAATCTGACAAGACCGAATCAACCGAGAAGAAGCCCGAGGAATCTGTTGCTGCTAAGGACGAAAATAAGAACACGTTTGGCGCTGATTGGAAGGTTCCCAGCACAGGCCAGATGCTGAAGAAGACCAAGCCCAAGGATACCATTCCCAAGTACAATTTGGAGGGCACAAGTGTGCCCCTGACTCCTGAAAACTTTGACAAGTTGGTCACAAGCTCGAAGGATCCCTGGTTTATCAAGTTCTATGCGCCTTGGTGCTCTCACTGCAAGGCTATGGCCCCCACATGGCAGCAGTTAGCCAAGAACATGCAAGGAAAGCTCAACATTGGCGAGGTGAATTGCGAAGCTGATCACAAGCTTTGCACACAGATGGGCGTCAAGGCATTCCCTACCATCTATTTCGTCACAGGCACCGAAAAGGCTGAATACAAAGGTCTTCGTGGAGTTGGCGATTTCGTTGCCTACGCCGAGGGTGCTCTTGAGGTTGCTGGTGGCGTTATTGATGTCGATGCCGAGAGCTTCAAGGAGCTCGAGAAGACCGAGGAGGTCCTGTTTGTCTACTTCTATGATCATGCAACTACTACCGAGGACTTCAAGGCACTGGACGCCCTCCCGCTCAACCTCATTGGCCGTGGCAAGATCGTCAAGACAAGTGACACCGAACTTTGCACTCGATTCAAGATCACAACTTGGCCCAGACTTCTGGTTTCGCGCGAGGGACGTGCCACTTACTACACCCCTATCACCCCTGATGAGATGAGAGATGTAGACTCCCTCGTCTCGTGGATGAAGTCTACTTGGCTCCCGCTTGTCCCTGAGATGACTGCCATCAACGCCAAGCAGATCATGAGCCACAAGCTGGTTGTGCTTGCGATTCTGAACCGCAACGACGAGGACCGTCTGCAAATTTCCATCTCAGAGCTCAAGAACGCGGCCAACGAGTGGGTTGATCGCCAGGTGCAGGAATTCCAGCTTGAGCGTAAGAAGCTCCGAGATGCCAAGCAGATGAGAATCGAGGAGGCTCAGAGCCGTGATGATCAACGTGCCCTTCGTAATGCCAAGGCCATCAAGATTGATATGGACTCTACCCGTCGTAAGGAGGTCGGCTTCGCTTGGGTTGATGGTATATTCTGGCAGAGGTGGATTGCCACAACCTACAACATCGACGTTCGAGATGGTGAGCGTATCATCATCAACGAGGAAGATGTAAGATTACTAAATGCCTTTGTGCGATTGACTATACTGACAAATCCACAGCGACATCAATTCTGGGACACTACCCCTACTGGTAACCAGATCATGGTTAGCCATACCTCCATCATGGACACTCTTGACAAGATCGTCTATGGCCCCAACCCAATCTCGCCCAAGTACACTATCGGTACTTTGGCCAAGTTCTTCTTCGACATCAAGATGAACTTTGTCGACCATCCATTCCTGTCAATGGGATTTGTCATTGCTGTTGGCTTTGGCCTCTACTCTTGGATCCGCAACCGTACCAGACGGTCTCGCGGCACTTTCTTCCGCATGGACGACTCCCTTGGTCTTAAGGATGGCCTCCTAGGACAGAACGGTAACGACAAGTCTGACTAGACTTGCAGGCTGTGAAACCAGTGCTGTTGAGCGGGGAGGGGAGTAGAGAAAACTGGACTGATACTTGCCAATGTGAATCGACAGGGGTTATTGGAATGGGCTCACAACAGAACTTGCTATGGTCATGTGTTGGTAAATTGCGGAGTTTTGGGTCTGATATCTATTTATTTAGATTGCGTGTCACTGTATAGTACTGATTGAGCTGATGTGGGAATACCACGCTTGCGTACATATGTCACGGTCCGTCCTACCTTTGATCAACCTGTGCCTATGTCCTTGAAACGTGCTGATGCAGTGACCCCTTGTTTTGACTCTTTTCTCTTGTTGAGTCATATATAGTTTATACCAGCTATTGACGGTCTGACGACGATCACAAGTCGAGAGCGTAATCCAGCAGCATATATGCTTCTCCCAAACTTGCCAACAAAGCTGGAGCCTCGCGTCCGCAATGAGACAGCCGCTACTACGTCCTATTCAGGTACACATCCAATAACTTCCACAGAGAACATGGGGAGTGGTTAGAACAACTCCTCCTCCCGAGGGGTCGAAGCGGAATCATTATACAATGCGATCGAGGCAGCGGTTCCCGAAGAAACTGCCCCTCTAGTTCCTGAGAGGTTCCGAGACGAGTTGACCCTTTGGTACACAATGAGAATGCTCACCAAATGTGACTTGATGATCATCAAGGAGGTTAGCCAATCCGTCATCTCTGGCGGCCCCGGAGGAACTCGCAGATGGCATCGAGGACATTGCCTTGGAGATCAAAGATACTCAACCAGATCTGGCGCTTGGAATCAAAGGGATCTCTGAAAGAATCTTCCTCTCTAATCGATTTATGAGAGATATGAATCAATGGTTCTTGAGTGAACAGCGCGAAAACGCTCGCCTGATGAAGGATTATATCGGCAAATTTCGAACGATTGATGCGAACCAATTGTCACGGTAACTAATCGAGACCTAGTTAAGAAAACTTAGGTAAATTCGGCCTAAGCTTGAGAATATCTTTTGTTAATTTTAGTTTTTGGTATCCAATATAGGTAGGTTTAGCATTTTGTTGCTTCCTGAGGATGAGCTGGGGACCATGAATAGTTGCCGCGTTATCGCGCAATGGACAATGGACAATGAGACTCTCAATGGCTGGCGTAAACTATATGGTCAGGGCAACGGCTCGCCAGTCATGCAGGAGTTTGTTAATCTTGCCAATCACTTAGGCAGCAGACGCCTTATCTCTCATACAAGCCACCAAGCAAAGCTTCAGGGGAAAACACCATGGCACGTATCCCAACAGGCCAGCCAAGAAGCTCAAATACACCAAATCAGAGCTAGGAAAGTGGTTCGTCCTGGCTGCTGCTGTTCGTTCCGATCTTCCATATGATCCAATTCATAAACATCTCGCCGATGTACTGGGTGTCGCAGGTGATGACCTGACCACGGCAGTCAAGCTTGGATTGCTACAAAAAAGAATGGGATGCATGCCCAACACGGGAAGCTCTTCACGTGTGCCAAGAACGATCACATTGATATTTCATATCTCTCAAGCTTGATCCATGCCTAATAATGACCTACGAACGAAGCAACATATAAAGAACTGGTACCAAGCGTTTACCTCCTTTCTGTCCAAATACTCCTACCATAGCCTCGATCAAGTGTACAACTCATTTGTGAGATTATTCAAGGTCAGACCTTCCTTAGCGATATCTCCAGCATCAACCAAGAAATCAAGAGGCATCTCAACGAGTGTGCCACGGATTCGTGACAACCACTCCCTGACCTCCCTCACACCACCTGGGAACTCAGATTTCACAATGTGACCATACTCAACCTTGCCCTTCTTAAGCTCCGCCTTGACATCCTGGTCCTTCTTACCAGGGATGATAAAGTATTGAGAGAAGAAAGTGTCGTACTCCTTCCAGGTTCTAACTCTGTTTGTGGGAACAGGGTGGAATGCCCGATCAAATGTCTCTGTGTTGACACGAGCAGTGCTGGTCCAGAGACGTTGGAAATCTGGGCTGAGCGGATCGACGACGAGATGATCGGCTGGAGAACCCCAGTCGTAATCGTTGGGGTCTCGGTCGACGGGTGTCCAGTTTCGGTTGGGTTGATCCCAGCGCTGATCAGGAACGAGGCCGAGATGCTTGCGGAAGAGGAAGCGGCGTAGAGAAGCAGCGAAGCGGGAGGCCGTGTAGGGGCGCCCGTTCATGTATGACTCTACAGGTGTAGGGTCTTCGATGACAACTGCGATCTCAGAATCGTGGTCGCCGAGTTGTGAGCGGTCGTTCAAGTTGGCTGAGCCGCAAATAACAAGCTGGTCATCGACGATGAGAAGCTTGCTGTGGATGTACAACTCCTCAGAGACGAAAGCGTTAATTTCGTCTTCAGGGTTGCCATCCCAGCGTAGATCAGTGACTCTAGGTCCTTTGTCCATGTAGCAGGAGCTGATAGTGTCAAGAGTGTTGTCGCCAACTTTGCTAGCCCCCTGTTGGTATCTCTGGTACGAATCTGTACCACCTCCTTGGGAGTGACCCCCCTGGGAGTAGCCTCCTTGCTCTTGTCTCTGTGGCCGGTCATCATATCGGGAAGAGCTTGAGTGTTCACCGTACTGTGGGCGATCGTCGCGGCGGGAGCCGTAACTATCAGAATCCGGTCTCCCACTGTAACGTGGGTCGGCTTGAGGATGCTCATAGGGATTGCGCTCGGGTCGGCCATATCCTGCATCTGGCCGCTCCCCGTAGTCGCCCCGACCGCCGTAACTTTGCTGTGAGGAGCCACGATAGTCGTCATCACGTCCATATCCCTGTTGAGAGTATCCTTGGGGTCTAGACTGAAACCGAGGATCAGCTCCAGGATGGGCATAAGGATCTCGGGCGGGCTGACGTCCGTACTTGTCGCCTCGACGGTCATCGTCACTATCGCTGTCACGTCGTCTACCACCTCGGCGGTCATCGTCACTGTCGCTATCGCGCCTGTATTTGGACCCAGAGTGACCTCCACGGTAGTCATCGTCCTGGCGTCTGCTGTCTGGTCGAGAGTTGTAGCCCCTCTGAGACTCCTGTCGGTAATCATCTTTCTGAGATCGGTCCTGGTAACCTCGGCTTTCATAGATATCACCTCCTCGTGAGCCTGAAAAGTCGCCTCGACTCTGTTGGTACTGTTCACGTGCTGCCCTTCCAGATCCCTCATCTGGGTAACCGCCCAACTCTCGGTCTCTCTCCTTTCGAGCCTCTTCGTATGACACACCAGTTCGGGCTTCGGCATCGGCCATTGTCTTGGAGGTATTGATTCGATCGAAATTTCGGAGGTTATAAAATCCGATGTATCTGGATGTATCTCGGATGCCTGCCTTCTGAAGCTTCTCGATGATACTATACCCACCACGTGAGATCGAGTCATATTGAAACTCCATGATGGCTCTGGTTCCCAGAGCTCCCTCGTCCTGTAAGTCCCCTGCAAAGGCCGGGACGGCTGGCATCAGAACCCAGACATGGAAAGGTGTTCCTTCATGGTCAGCACGGATAATTCGTTCTACCAATGCAGCACCGATCTTGTTCTTAACAACTCGTTGCTTATCATCGGTAGCAGTGATGAAGAACTGATTCGTTAGTACATGCTTGTAAGACTAAAGGAAGCTAGAACTATACTTACTTGGTTCTCAATGTAAACGTAGAACCTAGAGTTCTTGATGGCGTCGATGTATGCGTTCTGGATCGAACGCTCAAGAGGGTGGCCAGATGACCACTCAGCGCAGCTGTGCCATGTGAGTAACCTTGATACATGTAGAACCCGTAAGATAGGGTAGAGGCAAGTTAACACACCTTCGAATCATCTGGATATGAGGCATGTCACCACGGCCTTCAGATCTATGCCCACGGTCGCGATGAGGGTCATTATGTTCCCCGAACGACCTCAGTCTATCCATGCCACGGCTAAACTGCTGTGTTAACCCACCCAAGTAATCATCCTCGCCTCTAGATCGTCTATCTCCAGAACCGGAGGTGTCTCGTGGGGGCAACTGGAGTTTGTGATACTTGCCAGGATTCTTCTCCTTATATTTATCTTTAAAGATAAAATTCCTATGTATAGTAAGAGACCATATAGACGAATTAAAGGCTGTGATAGCTTACCATCGGTCGATAAAGTGATCGACCATGTCACGAGTAATAGGTCCGTTCATGCTCAGAGCAACATCTGACCAACCCATTCTCGAGCTCTTGGTTCGGTCGACTAGAGTCATCAGTTACGGTCTCCTTGAGAAACACCCCCATTAGAGGAATGACTTACGCTTGTTTTGATCCCAATCCTTAACATCAGCGAAGTCGTAGACTCTGCGGAATCTTGTTAGCATGAATCTTGACTTGATTTCAATAATAAGACATACCTAGCATTGTTGTAGTCTTGCCCTGGGAAAACAATGGCATCCAGGTTACCGGGATGAGCGTCGGCGATGGGATGACCTAGTTGAGACGGTGAGTGACAACTTCCCCTAATAATATACATGAACTTACTGTTTGTATCCCATCTTCCAAAGCCTTGAGTCACGAGAGTTAGCATTTCTTCTTCCAAGTGAGACAGGCAAGTCCATACACATATCAAGTCCTCCCATAAACCCAATCTTGCCATTGTCAATGACGAGGAGCTTCTCGTGGTGCGCCCAGTACAGCACAACACCATCAGCAGTACCGTAGACAGCCTTGATAGCATCTCCGGATGCTTTGGCAAGATCAAAGTTGGTCAAAGCTTTGATAGACTTGCCCAATTCCCTCTGCAGGTCGTAACCCGTGGGCAAGTGGTCAGGATGTCGGAAGACATGGATATTCTTGTGCAGTGCCTCAAGAGCAGTTCTCGTATGGCTGCTATTGAGAGTTAAAGCTGCTTCGACCTCCTTATACACAATGATGTAAACCTGGACACCGCGCTGTGCGGCCTGCTGGAGCATTCGATCCAGACGGTATTGTTCGTTCTTAGCAGGGGGGCGGCGAAGATACAACTCAGGGCTCAGCCACCAATCGAGAATGTAAATACTTTCCTGCGCCTCTAAAAATGGATATGTCAGACATTTATCCAAGAAAAACTATGGGTTACTGTGACTTACGCTCAAGGGCCTGGGAGACTGCCCAGAAGTATGAAGCACCATCGACGTACCACTTGACGTTGCCCTTCGACTCGGAGGCAAATGAATGATATCGGTTCACTGCCTGCTGTCTTTGAAGATATTGGGCAGCAGAATCATGAGCGGGGTCATCGCCGTGAGGTTGCTTTCCTCCTTGTGGACGACCACCGCTTGGTGGTTGGTCATAGCCTCCTTGAGATGGGCCTTGAGAACCATAGCCTTGGCTTCCGTGGCCCTGACTTCCCTGCCCCTGGTTGCTGTAGCCTTGATTACCGTATCCTTGGGACTGTCCGTAGCTTTGAGACTGCCCATAACCCTGAGATTGCCCATAGCTCTGAGGAGGACCTTGGTTACCGTAGCCGGAGTCTCCATAGCTCGGGTTGCCATGACCCTGAGACTGTCCATATCCCTGGGACTGCCCGTAGCCTTGAGAAGGAGCTTGGTTGCCGTAACCCTGATTTCCGTAGCTCTGACTGCCATGGCTTTGGGATTGTCCATAACCTTGGCTTCCATACTGGCCCTGTCCTTGAGATTGACTATAGCCGTAGTCTTGTCCATGGGACTGCTGACTCTGTCCGCTGTGAGATTGTGATTGAGAATCATGCTTATCATCATCGTCTTTCTTGTTCAAAACGCTCTCGACGTGCTCGCCGACCTTCTTAAGGAAATCCATGTCGGAAGAGGAGGATGAGGACTAATACCTCAACGAGCCTAGGTCTTGGCGGTGAGGCTCAAGCGCAAGATGGATAGAGGCTTTCAAAATAGTTTTACGAAGAATATGTCAAAGAATAAACCAACGTAGCCAAGAAGAAGTAGATTTTTAAGTAAGATTATGAGTTGTTTTCTTACTCACACGACGACAGTGATAAGCTGACGGACTGTAAGAAGACAGCTGAGCTTGGAAGCTCAAGTGGGGAGCTGATGACGCCGATGATGGCCACGGAATGCGGAGAGCCAATGAATGAGAGATGCCGTAAATAGGTACATCATCAGGGTTGACTGCTCTAGACAAATAGGGAAGCTTCGTATTCTCATTGGAACATTCATCGAGTTGCAGGGTTCTACACATGACACTCCCTCAGAGAGTCAGCAACTACTAACACAACTAGACAACTCACAACAAACAAACGTGAATCACAACCCATTTGTACAGTGACAATCACTCTCGTTTCATGTCTCTCCAAACACTGATTCAAGCTGATTTCACGCTAAACAGCATCCTACTGAACTGACAGCTTTATTAACTGCCGAAACCAAACCCCGGTAAAAGACTCTAATGCAGGGCAACCCATTGGGACAAGTAACTAAAAGAATCTACCGAACTCGCGTGTCCAGTTGTATAAGGCTCGTGTGAACTGCTGCTTAAACCCGATGAAACCTCTTGGCCTGCAACAACTCATCCAAGGATGAATAGCCGTGATAGCCTGTTTTGCTTCCTTGTATCAGACTCTATAACTGGCATGAGTTCAGTCAACTGATCATGATATCAACGCTGATATAAGGATCACTCAGCCTGTTTTCGACAACCGAGATTAACAGTGTGATTGTCCTGGATCAGCTACAGGTTTCCATGACTCGGTACCGGCCTGAACACCGAAGGATGAGCTGATAGAGTGGACTTTGTCACGATGTTATCCACGGAGTTGCAAGGAATATAGTGGACAGACAGTACAGTACATACCCAACAGTATGAAAGAGTTCCCGTTCTCCATCCGTCCCGTCCCGTCCTGTCTCGTTTCATCAACCCATCCATGAACTCACTAGCTTTCAGGCCTCAACTCTTAAGTTAGTTACCTACCCAGCCTTGATGGTCGGTCGGTCAACTCAACCAGCTCTGAAGCCATCGGCAAAGGCAAAAGGCAAAAGGCAAAAGCAATTCTCAACTGCCAGATTTGCATATGCGCCATTTTATTCCGACAATCTGTGGCAACCGTGGCGTGCAACCTCTTCACGATTGCTCCCGCAGACAGTGAGTGAAAGAAAGGATTCAATCCAATCCAGAGTCGTTCTGAGGGTGTAAAAGAGTCAACTTGGCTGTCTAACTAAGTCGACAGGGGAGGGTTGACTTGATGGGTTGCGGAGCCGTCAAACTTGTATGTACCTATGGACGCTAAAAAATCCACTGGGCACACAGCCCACTTACCGTCCAGTGCCTTCAGGGCCGCTGCAATTACCCGCCGGGACGGTAACTATGTACAGGGCAACTCCACGGGCTGATGGAGGGGACCATCTCAGGAACTGGAACCTGGAAAACTTCCATCTTTGCTAGGGCACCTTGTAACCCAACAACCTTGCATCCACGAGCCCAGCCAGCCCAGCGTTACCTTAGCTTGCAAGTGGCTGCAGGGGAGAAGGCGAATTTTTTTCTGGTTCACTGAATCACACTCACACGGACAGACCTAGAGCAGAGACCTCATCTTAAATACTGTAACTACCTAGTAACCTAACCTCTAAGGAGAGGCAAGGCAGGTAATCAGTCACGTTTTGATGCTCAGGTCTCTCTAACATCCATGGCTTTTTAACTCCCTAAGCCGAAATTCCCCGACCTCTTTTTCTCAACACTTCATCTTGCAATTCTCACATTTTCTGGCTTTCAACTGCTTATTTATTCACTTGAGCATCTGCCCAAGTTTGAACTCTTCAAGTAAGTCTACTACTACCACTACTACTAAGTTAGCTTGCACCGGGTTCGAGCTCCTAAATCGGATAACCCATAAGTTATCTCCCCTCATCGAGTTGCCTAATAAGTCAAGTCTCTGATAAATCTTGTACAGACAGAATTTCTACACCAGCGTTGACCGATATTTCACTGATCAATTTCAGTATCCCATTGCGGTTGGATACGTGGTCTACAATCCTGCAGATGCTTATACGACAAAGAAGCATTGTACACTGAGACACAACTTACCTTACTCTCTTGGAACCACTTAAACTCAAGACTCTCGACATAAGCTCGTCCAATCAACAAATATTCTCAAGATGACAGCTTCAGGAACAGTAGCTCTCTTCTCACCAGGGCAGCATGGACACCTGATACCCTATCTTGCAGCCATTCATGCCTCCTGTATCACTCACGACCGAACTATCGCAGAATTCCTCCCGCCCCTATCTCACGAGAAACTCCTTGCTTGGTGGAAAGAGCGAATTGCAGAGGTGGCAGACGGCAAACGGCTCATATTCATTCTCCTCAACGACTGCGAACCCGGAACTCGGCCGAATGGCTCCGATGTGGTGGGCGTTGTCATGTTAAACATGCCCTCTTCAGAAACTGGCCCATTCCGCGGTGTCGTTGAAAAGCTGCTCGTCCACAAAGCTTTTCGAGGTCGAGGAGGCGCCAGAACTTTGATTTCTGCTCTCGAAGCTGAAGCGACCAAGCGTGGGCGAACTATTCTGGTAAGTTCAATGTCCATCGCAACTATACTAACGAACGTTAGCTCTTCGGCATCTAAGTCCCGGTAACTAACAACTGCTTAGCTTCTCGACACAGAAACCGGAAGCCCAGCAGAAGAGGTGTATAAAAAGCTTGGTTATGTCGAGCTTGGCCAGATCCCAAAATATGGTCTAAGTCCAAACGGAGAACTTAAGGGCGGTACCTTCTTTTGGAAACATCTAACGTTGCAGTTCTGAGGAGCTATCATGGAGTGGTCGAGTGTGTCGAGCTCTTGTTATTGACAGGGATCGACTATTCGGAAGTGCTGTAGAAAATTCCCTTCATTGGAGGAAAACGAGGCGACTCGATATTGCTGTTCTTATCATGGACTATGGCTGGCGGGGTGCTTCGGTTTGTTTTCTAGATATCCATCCAATGTATGAAAATTTCACGACAAAATTGACATTGTACATGCCTGTATAAACTTGGGAAAATCTCGTACAAAAAAGAAACCGCTTTGATTGCTTTCCACTACACGGTAGATCCACGATACTGTTACAACTTCCAAAAAAAACGCCATCACCCAAGGTCACTTTTAGATGCCATCTACTCGTCATCATCGAGCTCTTCAACCCTTGGGGCCTCGTAGTGCCGTTGCTGCACACCACCAGTCTTGACCTGAGTATCCGTGCCAGTTGTAGTCGCACTTGTGTTAACTTGACCAGTAGCGGCTGCGAAGGCGGGGTTGGGGGTGGTTCCAGGGGCTGTAGACTTCTTCTTTTTCTTCTTCTTCTTCTCAGTCTGTATGTATGTTAGTGATTTGTTTCATTCTCTCGTAGTCTGATCAACTGACCTCGTGCCAAGCCCAAACGGGTCTGAAACTGTCCATGAAAGAAACGTCCTCCCACAAGTTGGGGAATAGCCACAGTCCAGGCGGTGTTGTGAAGTAGGTGATACAGAACAGGATAACTCGGAAGATGGCCATCAAGAAGAACAGTCCGAGCAGACCAAGGAGTCCCCAGCTGAGGTAGTAGACACCCTGGCGCAGCACCAGAGGCCACAGAGGGTACAAGACGATAGCAAAGATAGCAAGGAGTGCAAGACCGGCGTAGATCTTGCGCTTGAGCTGGCTGCCTTCCCACAGCCAGCAGTAGTACATATCTTCCTTTGCCTCTTGTTGCTGCTCAATCTTGACAGTCCACTGTCCCTTGACACGCTTGGGCTTCTTTCCGTTAGGGCCTGCCTGTGGTTCGACCTTGGAAACTCGGAGGGCAAGCATGCTTAGGGGCAACAACTTGAATGTGTTCTCGAGAGAAGCTCTGTCGGTGATTTCGGGGAGAAGAGGGTTCTTCTTGCGGGCTTTCTCATATGCGGGGGACTGGAGAGCTCGGAGGGCTCGCTTGACTAGGTTGAGTCAGCTTCTGATTTGGAAGAGATTGGTGCCATGTGGCCTACCTCGAAACATGTCTTTTCGCTCGCCATTCAAAATCACAGTTCTGGGCTTGAGATCCTGGCCTCGGAGGAACGAGGCAAGAGCAATAGCCTTGGGGTTGGGGGGTCCTGGCGTGATAGGCTGAGCGCGACCCTGCTGGGGAGGTTGACCGTGATCATGAGAATGGCCGTTGTGGTCGTGGTCGTGATCATGACCTTGCTGTTGCTGTTGTGCGCGCATTCTCATTTGCTCTTGCGCTTGTCTCTTGATATGCTCAATAAATTCAGGGACAGTCATGCCGTTCTTCTCAGCATCGATGGCGAGTTGGCGCTGCATTGCCTGGATCTGCTCGGGTGTAGGTCGCTGCCCAGGTTGCGGCATGGGAATTTGCCCAGGCTGGGGGCCTGGCTGAGGAGGTTGCTCAGACATGGTTTACTGCAAAAGTCAATGTGAAAAAGAGTGTAGAGAAGAAGTCTATCGGGCTAAAGAATTGGATGAGAGAGACAGAAGCGCACGAAGGCGAAGTAAGAGATGTGGACTTGACAGGTTTAAGAAAGAGTGTACCTGGTGTTGCTGCCACTTGGACCATGCCGTGCCAATCATGTCATAGCTCGCCCAGAGACAACGGTGTTCACTTCCTTCCATCACTGAGCTCCAGAATTTCCGGGGCGGATTGTTGATTCCCCGACCTCCGGCAGATCTCCACGTGACAACCAAGTCAGTGTGAGATTGAGCCTTGAAGCTGTAATTCATCAGAATTGCTTTGTTAAGAACTTACAGGCAACATCATGAGTGATCGATTAACACAGCTGCAAGATGCTGTAGATCAGGTACGTCCATATTACATCTCATAATATTATTCTGCTAATGAATTATACAGCTGGCCACACAGTTCGTTGCATGCCTTCACTATGTCAACAAGCGACATGACCTTGAAACACTTGGTCCTAATGACAAAGTTCGTGAAGTGAAAGATGCTCCAAAAGAAGGCATGCCCAAAATTTATGATCTCTTTGAAGCGAAGCATGCTAACTTTCTCAGTTGATTCGCTTCCTCCAGATGAGTTTCGAGCTGGTATGGTAGAGTTGTCACAGGATCTCATTGTCAAAGAGCAACAAATCGAGGTCCTCATCTCATGTCTACCTGGCTTAGACAACAGTGAGATGGATCAGGAGAGGTACATCAAAGAGCTGGAAGAGGATTTGAAGGTCGCTGAAGCCCAGCGCCAAGAAGCAATCAAGGAGAAAGACCAGATTTTGTCTGAGCTTGACAGTGTTATTCGCAGCATACGACGGCCATAATTACGGGTTCAGTCTGTTTTTGAGACGCTTATTGATTCGCAGCGCGGAGTTAAGGGTACGAATAACCAAATGGAAGGCTGGCAGCCCGTGCAAAGGAGCATTTTATTATTTATGTTGAACCCCCATAATACAAAGGTATCTCAGCCGAGTGAGCGCCTTGAACGCCACCGTCTAAAAACTCTACCATATACCATATAATCTCCTTTAATCCGTGACCAACTTCAAATGCCATCATCTATGCCTTGTTTGAAGTAGATTTGAAGAACTGTGGGTAGACATTCCGTAGCTCTCGCAGATGCTGGATTTGGTATTGCGAAACAGGGGTCTTGGGAGCTGGCACTCCCTCCTCAACGAGATGAGCTGCGGTCCAACCAAATTTCTTGGCTTCTGTGCAGTTCAAGGCAGAATCATCTAGAAGGGGTTAGATGGAGGTATGAGTAACAGCGTGGGGGAACTCACCAACAAAGTAACAATCCTCTACACGCTCGACGCCTGCTTCGCGCATGGCCTTCTCGTACATGCGGGGGTCCGGCTTGCAGAGTAACGGTTGTTCCGCATAGTTGCAGTATGTGAGACCATCGAAAATATGCTCGATGCCCAGGAGGCGGACAACCTTCTTCCCATGGTTCACATAGGCGTTGGTGAAAAGCCACAGAGTAACCTTGGACTTGTCGATGTCCTCTAGGAGCTCGCGTAGCTCAGGGTTGGGCTTGATGATCTCTTCGAGGGGTAAAGCATCGTCCACTTTGGCGTTGTAATCCAGGGGATCGATTTGGTGATGGCGCACCAACCCCTCAATAGCGAGGCCATAGTTGGTGTAATACTCTTTGTGCAGTTTCACAGCCTCATCCCATGGGATCTCCAAGTGTTTGGAGAAGTACTCATCAATGAGTTTAGCCATTATGTCATGGACTTTTGTGCCTTTATTCACTGTTAGTCTTAAGTAGTCATAAACACTAATTCAAGTGTAAGCTTACTCCTCGGATAGAGACAGTTGTCAATATCGCTGCAACAAAGTTAGCTCAAGCATATGGGAGGTGGATATTAAAAACACTAACAAGAATAGGACCGGCTTTCCCGAGTTCATGTCCTGAGTACTGCCCATAGTGAATTTGGCACGGGTCTGAATATGGAGGTTGGGGTTGTTGTTGGTGGTAAAGCGAGGATAGCGAGATGTGAGATTCGAGTTGAGCAATAAAGATGAGGCAACTAAAGGTTTTGAGAAGCGCTTCAATGATGATACTGCGGTAACACGTGGTCGTAATTGGTACATTTAATGGCTATGAGGAGGAGAGAGACGGTTTAAATAGAATTTTATAGGGAATGGCGATCTGGGCCAAAAACGCAAGGCTAGTAATCAATCGCTTCCTTGGATCAACTCTGCAGTATCCGCCGTAGGACATCGTCGGTATCCGTCCGTCGATGCGCTACGTTTCACCCAATGACTCTTGCGGTGTGGCTGAATAATGAGTGAGCAAAGTTCAGCGC
This sequence comes from Fusarium subglutinans, assembly GCF_013396075.1. NCBI lineage: Eukaryota > Fungi > Ascomycota > Sordariomycetes > Hypocreales > Nectriaceae > Fusarium > Fusarium subglutinans. The sequence goes on along the minus strand of NW_023502073.1, from coordinate 53,376 downwards.
GGATCGTCTTCCGGTCTCCGATCGCGGGACTGTCATTCTGTCACTAGTTGCTTTTGGAAGCATATGAGTTGTTGTTGAGCAAACATTCGAGGACTTTCATGGAAGACAAGCCCTTTGTTTGATTGAATCTCCATTTTAAAACACGTGTGAATAGATCATAGGACTTGAGCTTTAAGTTTATCATGACATGAAGCTTCATGGGCTTACAGGAGACTGTCGAGCCACACGTAATTGTGGTCGTTGACTCTGTAAATGATCCATGCTTAGGTACAGGGAGTTCATCACGAGCCTCAGGGTTCGGATACTAAATTACAGGATAATGCGATAAATACAGGGGCTTTAAACCAGTCTAACTTACTGAAAGCTTGAATATTAGTCTTTGGTCTCTTCAAGGATCGAATTTGTATGACCACAAGTGTCGTGTTCTCGATATTGAGGCTCAAAAGGCCAGTCCGTGTAAGAGCTATGACACTAGCACATGACTACCTACCTATCAACCAATGCCGCCCAAGTCAGAGTTGTAACAAATTTAACGAAATGATTCCAGATGATCAGTTGCCTAGCTACAGAGGAAATACAAAATATATTTCAATAATTGAAAATTCAATCTCGTCTCATGTTACTACTCTCATAATAACTTTTGGAAGACCCTGTCGTGAAAGAATTCTGCCGCGTACACCGCCTAAATTGTTTGCCTTTCGCGTCCACCCGAGTCGACCTGAGGCGCCAGTGGCTATCCCTAAAAACCACTCCATTAATTGCACAGACCTCCAACATCAAAGCTTCCATTTCTTGAACAACAGCCAAAACAGCGCATTTACATTTTGATCAGTAGTTCTCTTTGGTCCGCGTCATATCGCGTCAAGAGTGGCGTTGTCCGTCGGGCTTATTACCCAACACTTTTGTTGAGCTAATTTGCTTGGAGTTGGTTCTATTGCTTGCTTGCTTGCTTGCTCCCTTTTTTCTATTTTAATCGGGTGTCACCTGGTGACGCGACGTGTACATTTCACTCGCCGCCATCATGGCACAAGAGATTGCTGTTCAGGGGCCTCTTGCTAGTAGGGATGAGCTTGCTGGTCTTGCTGAGAAGCAGCGTCATCAGATCGAGCAGTATGAGAAGATTGTACGCTTCTCTACGACTGTTCTCTCTGGTAAACATCCGACTATCAAGGTCCCCTCTAACTTTATCCCTTCCACACAAACTTCCATCCATCCGATAGATATTTCCACGCAAGATGGATCGCCGAGTCATCAGACAGACGCTCAACGGCAAACCATCGCGAACGAAAAGCAAGCAGAAGCAGATGTGTCTGCTACCAGCAACAGCAGACCATATGGAACAGGATCTACTGAGATCAACCCCATCTTCCTAGAGAAATCTGAGGACTTGGTCAAAGCAGAGTTGAAACTGCAGAGACAGAGGCTCGAACGTGCTCTGAGAGACGAAGTTGATCAGAGACGAGTAACTGCTAAGAGCGTGGCGCAAGGGGAGCCTGTCATCGAATTCGATCTTAACGAGGTCTTGACGAAAGCCTTGACGCTTGTGGAAAGCAATGCTGGTCCCGACACTACTGCTGCTGATGCTACTAACATTGACAATGCAAGTGATTCCTTCGATGACAACACTTTCTACTCGTCGCAGCACAACACTCCATCCTCCGTTTTAACTTCCCGAGTCCGTAACGAGTCCGAAGAGGCACAAGTACCCGTCGCGGAATCACAGCCAAAGATAAATAGCCAAAACGCTCCCATTCCGCAACAACCTCCGACTGGTTTTGAGCAAGTCCCTCCGGGGCCCTACGCACCGAGACACACTAGACCTCAAGAAGCCTACACAAATCCAGACCCTTTTGTCGGTTCGTCGAGCGTTAACAGTACTTCACGGCCTGTCCATGTCCCTGGCCTTGCTACTTATAATGCAGACAAGACGGCACCTAGGCAGGATAGAAGTGCCAGACAAAGTCCTAGTAATGGGGAGAGCGATAGGCGTAGACTTGATTACGGATCAGCCTCTCGACAGCCTCCTCGTGAACACTATATTGACAGCCGTCCCCCTTCTCCTCTGATCAGACCACATGAGAGATCGCTTCAGAATGCGCAGGCTTCGCCATTAATGAATACTAGGCCACGACCTCGGGCTGCCGAAGCGACGTCGACTTCGTCCACTGGTACTCCCGCTCAAGTTGCTGCTCTTAGGAATGAGCCAGTCGCTATCACTAGTCCAGAAAGCTCGCCTCAAGGCGGTGCATCGGATAGGCGGAAAGCAAAGAAGAAGAAGAGAAAGGCTGACAGGCAAGCGCCCGAGACTGAACCAATGCCTTATATCAAGGCTGAACCTAGATCTCCCTCCCCTATGAATGCCCCTTCCTATATTCGTCCCAATAAACGTCAAAGGTACGCTCAGCAACAGCCAGATGAACCTGTCTACGAGGAAGTCCGTTACGAGCCTCGCCCGGGCCTCTATCCCCCAGAACCTGTGCCTGTGCATAATCGTCAAGAGCGAGATGATCGAGTGCCGATAGGCTATGACACAGTAGGCTTTTCATCACAACGTGCAGCGAGCACCACTGTTCCTGGAACTGCTGTCTATAGGAGAGAATATGCCGATGATCGATACGTTCCTGGTGGACCGTATCCCATTGAACAGGCCCCACATGCTCCCCCTCCTCACCAGAGGCTGTCGATGGGGGGAACAGTAAGCTCCCAAGTTCGACCTAACGACGGTTATCCGCGCCCATCGTGGCCCTATGCTGGAGCACATGAAGCATCACCTACAGGCTTGAGACCAGAAGGCGATGTGTTCATGGCACCGCAAAGGCCGCCGCCAACTCGAATTATCGTAGATGCTTATGGACGTGAGTATATTGAGCCACCACGTTCGACGATCATCCGGCACTCCGCAGTTCCTCCCGCTCGATCCGGCGAGCCCGAGATCTTTTATGAACGAACTCCGGTTCGGAGGCCCCAGGCGATGGAGGCGTATGAAGAAGGCGGGGCAGTCTACAGGAGACGTTCGCCATCGTATATGCCTAGGCGGGTCGTCACACAACCTGAGTACGTTTCGCAGGATTACAGGGACCATAGGCCACGCGAGCATTCAACACGGCCAATAGGTCCCTCAGGGGAATTCGTTGAGGTGATGGCACCTCCAGAACGAAGACGTATAGAAGACGGGACGAGAGATTATATTGCAAGGCCGACCAGCGTGCGACCAGCAGAGCCTGTTCGGTATGAGGTCGCCCGGGACTACGGCCGTGTGCAGAGCGTGCGACCCGAGCCACCTGTGCGTCAATATGCCACAAGCGTCCACCCTGAGAGCCGCCGTGAGGCTGTACAGCCTTACGCGCGGGAATACGGTGCCATTGCTGCAGAACCAGGCGTTGTGAGACAGGAGCACAGCACGCGGCCGGTGGAGCGGTACTACAATCAACCGATGAGAGGTGGGGAGGAGATAGCTTTCATTGAGAGGCCGCGAGGGGCAACGCAAGAGATTGTTTACGCAGATGATGCGAGGAGGGAGGTTTATCGTTGAGCTAGGTAAAATCCAAACGGTATTAAAATAGAAGCGGATTTAGTTACCAATATAATTTAATGGCGTCTGAAGACCGTTCTTCTACATAACAAGTTGAATAACAACATTTTATCTCTTTTACTACTATCTTTGGACTCAATGCATGGGAATTATAATATCAAGAGTCCGTGGTTTAATGAAGCGGTCGAGCACTCATCTGTTCTCTATGTTGACAATGAAAGTTCATCATAGTCTGCAAGGATCCGCCTGAGCACAACAGAACATAGCTCAACACGATGAACCCCGCCATAAGAGTTGGTTTAAAGAGAACCAGAAGCGAGTAAGTGTCACCAAAAGTGTGAGATAAAAATCTATATCCGATATAAGCGCCGATTGTGACAAAATACGGCTGGTCATATGATAGACCGCTTGATCAATGAACAGGACTATATGATATGGTTCGAAGGAATGAGGTGATAAGCAGGGGCCGTATAGATGTGGCCGTAGTTAGGCTTGTCCCAGGGGTTCATCAAACACCATCAAGATGCTGCTCCAAGTGGTATTAACCATGCTGTCGTGGCAGTCTCTCAGGACTCTGCAGAGTTCACGGACATCTGAGAGGTTGAGTCCCAATTTCTGACCAGTCGGAATCTGCAAGGACCCTGAAGGGTCAGTGCAAATGTCACGAGCCAAGGTACGAATATGAATGTTTGAGACATGGCTGGTGAGTCTGACTATCAGCTCTCACATGTCCTGTCGAGTCAGTTCACAAAAAAACATATTGGGCTTCGCTTATCAACTGCTACTCAAAAAGGACATTCAGCTAGCCCAACTGCTGGACCATTTGCGGATTTGGTTAGTTGGGCCACAGACTATGTAGGTTACTGATAGCATGGCTATAAGCTTCAAGGTTGACGGGTGAAAAGAGTGGCGTGGCTCGTGATGACCATGCATTCGACGTAAGCCTCTGGAATTCGAGGAGGCAAGTCAGTGAAGCAATCAACAAACGGTGCTAGGACACGCATATGCGCGTCTGCCCAGCGATCCAGAATTGTTGCGCCACATACAAACCGACTCCAAGAATGCCACCTCCCTTGATATGCAGGAGTTCGCGATGTTGCAGTACAGAAGTCGAGACTGTAGATCCTTGTGTATTTTGGTCTGTGTGCGCATTGCCATTCTGCATTCTGCAGTGCCGGCCAAATAATAAGGTCCCTGAAAGTCTGATATATTCAATGACGAGTTGCTAGTGGCTGAGCCGGTGCCGGACTCTTGGTGAGAGGCCGGCTTGCATGGGTCAGCCCTCGAATCAGCTCCCTTGTTCGTCCTGGGACAAGTCACACAGACACCAGACGAGGACCTTGTCTTGTGTGGGGACGCCGTGTGATCGAAGCTTGGCCTAACATTAGCAGCGAAGCGAAACACAGCTGATGATGGACATGATGCGTAGTGTGTGTTGGTGTTTTCTCTGGTTACAATCTGTTGTGCTTATGCGGTGGACTGCTTGACCAAATGATCGTCTTGGATCTGGATACTATGATGCAAAAACATGGGTTTTAGCTGCCCTTGACAGTAAACAGATTTGAGTGGTTGGTCAACTTGGTCATTGGCGAAGGTGACCCATCCTCATGCAGCTGTTGCCCTGTACCCAGGCTCTCTTCGTGTTAGTGTTCGAGACAACGATACTTGAGACAGCTTGTGGATTTGGTGATGTGTCGAGTATCCATACTTCAGGTCTTGACTGAGTTTCTCTCGATGGACGAACCGGAGGCTTTGCTATGCTTTGCCGAAGCCCTTGAACATCCCACTAAAGTGTTTGGAACGTAGCCGGTCAAGGGGGTGTAATAAAACTTAGGACCTCTATCCTAGGTGACAAAAAGCCTTGTGTAAACTTAGGTAAACTTATAGAAGATCTTAGACTAAGTTCTTTTGACACCTTAGTTTAACGTCAGAAGTCTTCTTACACCCTGAGGCCGGTTCAGCGTAGCGTTCCGCGGGAGGAGACTGCGTAAACCTGTTGGAGTGACCACGATGATACTACTGTGGTCTGCAGGAGGAGGCTCCTATTAGCCTTGGCTGGTGGTCTCCACTACCTAGAAAACATCCATGCCCTAAGACGCTGTTATTCGAAGGCCATCGAACCGAGGAGCTGAGGGTTGGCAATGGCTGAGTTTTGATGTTGGTTCAGCCTATCGTCATTGTGAAGAACGAGCCGTATGATAGGTACTTTGAGTTATGCTTCGAGTTATACTTCTCATGGTTGAGGGTTCGCGACTTTGACGATCTGCGCAATTGAAACTTCTCACGGTTCCAGTGCAGTCAGGGATTGTCGATGATTTAGTGGTTCAGTGTTCGCTGTGGCTGCTCTTATCAAAACCCTCGACCATGATTAGAGTGACCACCCATTCCGAGGGGTTTTCGACGCAAAACCTTGTGCCAGGCGTGGGATGTTTGATATGCATTTGTATTAGGGCTTCTTTTGTTTGAGTCCTGGTTTCATTTCAATTCTGATGTTCCGCGTTATAATTTCTTCTGTGGTATCGAGAAAATTGAGTTCAGATTCCCATCTCAGACAGAGACAGAGACAGGCCTTCGGGTTTAGTCCCAGCCTGCTAGGGCCCTCTTTTAAATCTCTCCCCAGTTACTTCCATCCCTGGCAAGTTACGGTAGGCGGACCAGGGCACTAAGCAGCTGTACCTGCCGCCTGGCTCGTCACCCACTCTGGCTGGCCTTGTACTCGAGCAGGTACGGACGGTATGGTACGGCACAGAAGGTTAGTACCTTATTTAGTTAGATACGTCTCTGCTGACTTGACTGACGCTCCTCGCTTTTTACGCCTGGCTCCGCTGACTATACCTTATTCTCTCCCCTTCCACTTCCCTCACCTCACCTCACCTCACCTCAGTCAACCTCCACTCAACCTACTCCGTACCTACCCAACCTAACCTCTCTCCCTCCCTCGTCAGACGTGGAAAGAGCTCACAATTACCACCATCTCTCCTTCTTTCCCCTTCCCCTACCCTTACCCCCTTCCCCCCATCGTCACAGCCCTTTCTTGACCTCAGCTTCTTCGATACCCATACAGTTTTCGCTTTCTCTTGATAAATCTCGTATCATCTTTGTATTCTCTTCTCTTTGGTTCTTCTCCACCCCCGGCGTCATCTTCCGTTCAGCCTCCTCCACCTTGGCCGACCGTCGCCGCCCGCCCACGATTCGGACGACGACGACGATACCAACGACGCAACTTTCTCGATCCTCATCATGAATAAGTTGGCAAATATGCGTCACTGGTCGGAAAGAATGGCTCCCAATTTCGTAATGGGCCGTCCTAATATGCCCATGAATGCCCTCAACCATCCCAAGAACGCCGCTCAACCCGGTCAGCCCATGGCATCCCCTCAAGCCGCCGATGCCACCATTCTCTACTCTTTCAACATCCCATTCGCTTCCGATCTTGCGGGCCCCGATACTGAGGACATTCTTCACGCGACCACTGACGCTGTCCTGCGATGGACACACCCCGAGGACGCGCCGGACGACGTCCAGATTCACGAGCTGCCCGTCCATGTTCAGAACCTGAACAACCTCCACAGGATGTGCCAGGAGATTACCAACGGGCCGCTTCCTGTTGAGGCGTATGTCCTGTCAACAATGCTCAAGGGCGGAAAGGGCCAACAGGTTGCTACTGTTTGTCTCTCGGGCTCTCCAGAGCTGGTCCACAAGAGCCGAGAGACTATTTTGAATGATACCCCAATTTCTCTTGTATGTTCCTACGCATATGCTCCCTGGCTTTCCTGGTACAATTCGAGGCTCTTGTCTAACCTTTTTACAGCGCTGCACCACCATTGATATTGATGGTCAACTCGTCTGCGACCTCAATGCTGGAGTGCTCAAGAAGCCTGTCACTGATACCCTCGATTACATCTCCACCTTCTGTGGCGTAGATATCTTTCTTCTTGGCCCTAAATTGACCCCTTTTGTTGACGGTATGACTGGTGATGCTGAATTACGCATGGATCAGCGCTGGAGAGTTGCTATCTACGGTGATATACTATCATCCGAGCATGCAAAGGCTCGTGTTCTGATCCACATTGATACTCTGGTACTGTTCTCTGCTTAATCATACTTATGTGCCATTCTAACACTTACCCAGCTCGGCCGAATTGTCGATGGTACCAAACTCGAGGCTTCCCTCCACCAGCTTGTCTGTGGCCGACATCGCAAGAACATCAAGCTCATCGAGTCTTCCACCGGAACTGCCATCTACTTTCCACCCCCGTTCTCGGCAATGTACCGCTACTGTCCTCCTAAAGCGACTCGCCGTGACCCCAACGATATTTTTATCACTGGGGAAACGCCCCAAGCTATTGAATTAGCAAAGCAGAAACTTCACGAGACTGTCCAGCGCATCAGATTGTACGTTAAGGACGTCACAATCCCCGCTGCCAAGATCGACAGTATTCTGCTTGGTCGTCTAGATAAGGTCCGGAAGATTCTCGAGGCCAATGGCACCTTCATCATGTTCCCTCCTCTGGCTACTCAGCGTAACATGGTCCGAGTTCAAGGAAGCGAGGGTCTTCACGTTGAGCGAACTGTACGAGAGATCATGTCCTTGGTAAGTAATATTTAAATTCAAACAGACGCCTCGCTAACTTCAGCACAGGCTGGTCAATTTTACAGTGCGGGATGGTTCATTCAGCCCGCTGATGCCAGGCATTTCCCTTACCCCAACGACATTAAGAGTTTGCTTGTTGATATCTGCGCCAACTCCGATGCCGACCTTTCCTTTGATAAACTGAGTTTCACCATAACTGGCTCTGATGACGCTGTCAAGACAGCTCTTCAAGTCATATCGGAGATGAAGTTCATTTCACAATCTCAGTACCAGATTCGCGTCAAGATTGAGCTTGCCAACGAGCACAAGGAATTTGTCAGTGGCAAAAAGAACGGCAAAATCAACAAGATAATGGGACAGAGCAATGTGCAGATCATTTTCGATGGTTTCAACGAGTACAACTTCAACATCGATGTCATGGCAGCAACTTATGAGTCCATGAAGCAGGGCCTCACTCTTGTGGAGCAAGAAATGCCTGCATCTATTTCGTTCCATGTGCCGGATCAGTACCACAAACGCATCATCGGCATCGGTGGTCAGCACATCCAGCGCATCATGAAGAAGCACTCGGTCTTCGTCAAGTTCTCCAATGCTATGGACAGAGGTCAGAATCGCCGTTGCTACACTGTCAGGTATAAGCTTACTAACTTTGTTACAGGCGGAATGGGTCGAGAAGACGACGATATCAAAGTCGATAATGTCATCTGCCGCACACCAGCTCGAAACGCCCAGAATTTGGACGCTGTCAAGAACGAGATCTTGGAGATGGTCGATCGTGCCGTAAGTGTCACCCTATGCCACCTCTCGCTCAATGCTAATGTAATCCATAGGATTCTGAGTACACATCTCAGATTGTCAGCGTTGACCGCCTCTATCATCGTCAGCTTATTGCTAGACTTCCTGAGATCGATGAACTGGAGCAGAAGTACAACTGCAAGATCAACTTTCCCAGCACTGAGCAAGCCAGTGATGAGGTTACTGTTAACGGTCCACAGTGGCAGGTTCCTCACTGTGTCGATGAGTTTCTCGGCATGGTCCCAGATAAGCATGAGCTTGTTCTCGCCAGAACTCCTGAGCTGGTCAAATTCCTCGAGTCTCCTGAATTTGCTCATGACCTCGTACCCAAACTGAAAAGCCAGCATGAGGTTGAACTCAGCGTCAGACAGAACCCCGACGAGCTCACTGAGAGTGGCGAGCCTACGGTCACTCTTCTTTGGGGGTTCACCCGCAATAACGCCGGTGGCCTCCGTGATGCTATGGACTTTATTCAGTCTCAATTCGCCACTTCCGGAGCTGAGATCAATGTTGTTAAGGGTGCTCTCCCTCGCCCTAAATCCGACTCGTTCGAAGATTCTCTGCAGTATTTCGACTCTAAGCTTCTGCAGCACGCTCCTGCACCTGTCGCCACTGATTCTCCTATCAAGACTGGCTTTGGCGATGAAGTCGCTCGCGAGCGAAGCAGTATTCTCGACCGTCTCCGAAAGCCTGGCAGTATGACGTCAATTTCATCTTTCTTGGACCGCAGAAAGAACAGCTCTCATTCTGGCAACGGTAACTTTTTCAAGGGTTCAAGCAATGTCTCCAAGTCTTCGCTCATTTCGATCGAGTCGACCCGCAGCTTCAATGCCGATCGAAACCCCTGGAACGATAGCGGCGTCAATCTCCCCGACGACGACAATCCTTGGGCTCCTCGAACCTTCGGCACTCACATGGACAACAAATTGTCCATCCCTCAACCTGGCGACATCACACCTCGCCACAGCACCCGCGCGTCTGGCGACAGCGGGCGCCCTTCCACTTCTCATTCTATGAATTCAGGATACCCCGCCCCTATTGGGCCTTTCCGTTAGATTCCCCCGTGTTAGAACCTCTACATGCAAATACCCCGGCTGGATATACCCTGGCGTAAAAATACCCTGGAACGTCGACTTGTGCATCGGTCGGTTTACGTCTTCTGGCCATGTTTGTTTTACCTGATTTGCGTTTGAGTGCTTTCTTGTTTTTTATTTTATGTTACCTATTGCTTTTTCCTGGTCTATATGGAATCGGGGGTTCTCTTTTGATGACTTGACGTCCACTCCTTATACCCAGTCATGTAACGAAAAGCTGAGACCAAAAAAAACGAAGAATACCCCTGGTTGCCGGTTGAGATGAAATTTTTGGGACACGATGGATGTTTGGCGAGAAAGATACCACTGTCAACGAAAACAATATCAAAAGTCTGTCTTCAGACTTATACACGGAGTCAAAGTCGGGTTTGTTTTGGAAGTCGTGTGGTTGCCATGAGCTTTCATGCCAAGGAACCATATGGCACATGAATCACTCGCTGCGCCTAGGAGCCTCCAGGAACCCAGGAGGCTCAGATAAAAGCATTTCCAGCATGTGTTCATGAAAAGTTGAGAGCATTGCTACTGTCTAGGCAAAACGAGATTGAGAAATGGCAATGCAATGATACCTGCGGTTCAGCCGCGATTGCTTGATATACGGATTTTGCTGCATCATATTGGCTGTTATGTGAAGTCCTCAAATGTGTATATCATGGTGTAAACATGGTCCTGTGCACCAGAATAAATACTGTTGCGCATATAAGGTGAACTGTTCAAGTCTGAACACTCAAAGTATGTATGTACTTAGGACCGGGCAGAGTAGTCGTTGTCCGTGGCAGGGATTTGTTCATCTTGGTAAGTACCCTGTCTTGGATCTTTCTTCTTTGACTTCAGGTCACTCAGTTCAGTAAGTTCTCTGAGATTTGTCCAGGAAGAAGCATGCATTGAAAACTCTTGTTGTTTGCCATGCAAGGCTATTCGCGTATGTTTCTCTCGCTGCAATATGCCAATACCACCCCTCACATTTGCCGGTAGGAGGACTTGAAATCTGTGCCCGTAGAATGCCTTGAAACCATTGCTCCGAGTGACAATGAGGGGTTTTGATAAAGTTGAAACGAGAGCAAGTCTTCTGAGCTTGTTAATAAGATGTTCGGTTAATCATCCCAAATAGCTGCCTTTGCCTTCTCAACACCAGCCTGTCGTTTCTTTTCCTCCTCTTTCTCCTGCTCCCTTCTCTTCTTCTCCTGCTCACGAACACTCCTCTGGTACGCCCTTTGCTCCTCCGTCTGCTTTGGTGCCTTGAGGCCTAGTCCAGCAGCGATCATACGACGAGCCACGGCATCTGTCTTCTCAGGCCGTTTATCCGGGTCTGCTCCGGCGCGAGGGTTGGGACTTCCTGAATGCGATTCCCATGGTAGGCCACCGACGGGAGACATGGGCGTTGGGGGAGGCGGTGCAGGTGTCGCAGTGGGAGTTGGCTTGCTTGACTCTGGCTCGGCTTCAGGTTCTGCATCAGCGTCGGAGTCAGAGTCTTCCCATGAGTCTGCGACGACCTTCTTGTTCTTCTTTTTGGTTGCTGGTTTCTTGGATAACATTGTTGAAGGTTCGTCCTTTGTGTCGATTGACAGGTTCTTGAGCGAGCTTGAAACGTCTTGACTTTGTGACATGGCTGAGACAAATGAACTGAATATGTCTCAGCGTGGAGAGAGGAAGCTTGTCAAGAGTTGAGAGCAGAGTATAGAGTTTCTACTGGAGATGATTGTATGGCATGGAATGGATGTAAACCTGTCGAAGTTTGGGCTTCAACTCAAGAACAAAGAAATGGAGTTGGAGAAGGAAACTTGTTAGTCGTTGCCAGGTTTGATTGCGGAGACGTATAGGGTAGTCTCGATTATCGATCAACTTATAAGTCCGCGCTCATCATGACTTACAGTAGAAGTCGTGTTGTGTTGGTATGTTTGAAAATCTACATGCTGCTTAACCTGATGCTAATGAGAACGCTAATTACCCCAAGTATGGTCCTGGCAACATGAAGAAGCGATGGACTCACGATATCTGCCACGTTGTCAGGCTTGCCTTTACTTGCTGGGCTGGAACGACACACGCGGTGTCAAAGCGTCCATTCTATTTGATTGAGGATAGGTACCTAAGCAGATAGCCTAACTTTGTTAAAATGCCCTAATTGAACTCCTTTATGGCTCTGTCTGATGTGAAACTCTAAATATATATAATCAAGCCGGGCAATAAATATTATTACTGTAGTTCCTAGTTCTTAACTTTTTCCCTAGTTTGTCTGTCTATGACAGCATGATCTTATGATGACAGGTACAACAAGTCATGATGACCAAATCGATACTGTATTAATCGACTAGAACAGACAAATATCTAGATATACTGACCAAGTCACAGAAGTTATAGAGGCTTATAGAAGTTGAGAAAGCTTGCATCGGCTTGAGGCACGCGAGCAACGGTAGTTGTATCGCAATCTGATAACGGCCGGCGCAACAGCCGATAGCGGGGTCTCATTGGTCAGTGGCTGACTAAGCTGAACTACCTTCCAATTCCATTAGCGCGGAACGTCTTGGAATCGAAATTTTGGATGATGTAGTAAAGTCCGAGTTCGCGATTATTAAGTCGCCTCCACCAAAACCAACCAAAACCAAAAGCGAGGGTCAAGCCAAGCGGTGATGCGGACAATTGCGGCCTGCTGCTAGTCTAGTTGTATTATCCTTGCCAACTGCTTATGATAGACCGTTTCGTCTCCTTTTTACACTTTATTCTTCTTCTTTAATTCTTCATTGTATCAACTAGTCGAGTCTAGTCTACGGTCTGTCCTAGTACCCTAAGGTAGTCTACAGCTGCCCATCGCGGGAAGCTTCTAACTACTCGTCGTCTCTCAACCCCTGGGATCCCACCTAGCTCTAGCTCCGTGTTCGCTACAACCGAATCGAACCGCATCGGCATCACCAATTATGATTCCCCGTTCACGCCTCTCGGGGCGCCTCATTCTTGAGCGCTCTCTGGTACACGCATCACGAGTATCCTCCGAAGCAACCGCTGCACGATGGGCTTCTGCTCCCGCCTACCGCAACCATCACATCTGCGGTCGTCGGCTTCCCGCCATTCAACCGCGGTTAGTCGCCGCTGCCTTTTCCACATCTGCCCGAGTCACCAAGGAGAAGGACAGCAACGACAAGGGCTTCTTCGAGTCTGCGATAGAGCCATTGACGGAGCCCTTATCTGACGAGGAGGCCAAGGCCAATATCGAGAACAAGCGCAGGGAAGCCGATAGCCCACTGCTAGCTGAGTCGAGGAATCCAGGCCCTGATTCACCTGGTTCTGGAAAGAACGATAACGCTGGTCAATCGAACGATGGAAAGGCGGGAAGTGCTGCTGGAGGTGCTGGATCTGGATCTGGATCGGGAGGTGACAACTCAGGTGGTGATGGAGGTCGTCGCGGTAGAAAGCCTTCTGCTGAGAAGGCTCTTCAGAAGCCTGTTGTTCCTGAAGTCTACCCCCAAGTCCTAGCAATTCCGATTGCTCGACGACCGCTCTTCCCTGGCTTCTACAAGGCCATTACCATCAAGGACCCCGAGGTGGCGAATGCAATCACTGAGTCGATTAAGCGTGGTCAGCCATACGTTGGCGCATTCTTGTTCAAGGACGAGAACGAGGATGAGGATGTGATCAGGAACCCCGAGGACGTCTACGATGTTGGTGTTTTCGCCCAGATCACAAGTGCTTTCCCCATCCACGGCCAAGAAGGTGCTCTGACTGCCATCCTCTACCCCCATCGCCGTATCAAGTTATCCAGCCTACTACCACCTGGTGGCCCAGATACTACTAAGAAGACTGATGCCAAGGCCGAGCCCACACCTGAACCGATTCCCCAGAAGCCCGCAGAGGAAGAGGCTACTCCCGAGAAAAAGGGAGATGTTGTTGCCAGCTTCGAAGAGAGCGCTGTTGAGAAGAAGCCCGATCAGACAGCTGAAAAGTACGAACCAACATCATTCCTCAAGAGATACCCCGTCAGCCTGGTCAACGTCGAGAACCTTGTCGATGAGCCATACGACCCCAAGAGCCCTGTCATTCGTGCCGTCACCAACGAAATTGTCAACGTTTTTAAAGAAGTCGCCACAATGAACAATCTTTTCCGAGACCAGATCTCCACTTTCTCCATGAGTCAATCAACCGGAAATGTTACGTCGGAACCCGCTAAGCTCGCCGACTTCGCCGCTGCCGTGTCCTCGGGCGAGCAAAAGGAGCTGCAAGAGGTATTAGGTTGCCTCAACGTCGAGGAGAGGATGCAGAAGGCTCTTGTGGTGTTGAAGAAGGAGCTCATGAATGCCCAACTACAGTCCAAGATCAGCAAGGATGTCGAGAATAAGATTAGTAAGAGGCAGCGCGAGTACTGGCTGATGGAGCAGATGAAGGGCATTCGCCGTGAGCTCGGCCTGGAATCCGATGGGAAGGACAAGCTTGTCGAGAAGTTCAAGGAGAAGGCCAACAGCCTTGCCATGCCTGAGGCAGTTCGCAAAGTCTTTGATGAAGAGCTTAACAAGCTTGCTCACCTTGAGACAGCCGCTTCCGAGTTCAATGTCACAAGGAACTACCTAGATTGGCTCACCCAAATTCCCTGGGGTAGGAGGAGTGCCGAGAACTTTGGCATCCCTAATGCAGTCAAGATTCTGGACGAGGACCACCACGGTCTCAAGGATGTCAAGGACCGCATTCTGGAGTTCATCGCTGTTGGCAAGCTTCGAGGCACTGTCGAGGGCAAGATCCTCTGCTTCGTCGGACCTCCTGGTGTGGGTAAGACAAGCATTGGAAAGTCGATTGCCCGAGCTCTTAACCGTGAGTACTACCGATTTAGTGTTGGTGGCCTCACAGATGTTGCTGAGATCAAGGGTCACCGAAGAACCTATGTTGGTGCCCTTCCTGGCCGTATGATTCAGGCGTTGAAGAAATGTCAAACTGAGAACCCTCTCATCCTCATCGATGAGATTGACAAAATTGGCCGAGGTTACCAGGGCGATCCCTCTTCTGCTCTGCTGGAATTGCTTGACCCTGAGCAGAACAGCTCTTTCTTGGATCACTACATGGACGTACCTGTTGATCTGTCCAAGGTCTTGTTCGTGTGCACTGCCAACATGACTGATACTATTCCCCGACCCCTGCTCGACCGCATGGAGCTCATCACACTCTCTGGTTACGTTGCCGACGAGAAGATGGCGATTGCTCAACGATATCTAGCTCCCGCTGCCAAGGAGACTGCTGGGCTTCTGAACGCTGATGTCAACTTGACCGAGGAGGCAATTGAGGAGCTCATCAAGTCATACTGCCGTGAGTCTGGTGTGCGAAACCTGAAGAAGCAGATTGAGAAGGTCTACCGAAAGTCTGCCCTCAAGATCGTTCAGGAGCTCGGTGAGGAAGTTTTGCCTGAAGAGGAGGCACTCACTGAGGAGGGTAAGTCTGCTCTTGAGGAGGCTGAGAAGAAGAGCAAGAACGAGGAGGTTACCGAGGGCAAGGAGTCCACCTCCAACGAAACTGGCGCGACCACCGAGAAGCCCCGCAAGCCACTCAACGTCCCTGACTCTGTCCATGTCGTTATCGGCAAGGACAACCTCACTGACTATGTTGGACCTCCTGTCTTCACCTCTGACCGTCTCTACGAGGTCAACCCTCCTGGTGTTTCCATGGGCCTTGCCTGGACACAACTCGGCGGTGCTGCCATGTACATCGAGTCTATCCTCCAGGCTCCTCTCCGACCATCTACACGACCTCACCTTGAGATCACCGGTAACCTCAAGAACGTTATGAAGGAATCTACTACCATCGCCTACTCTTTTGCCAAGTCTTTCATGGTTAAGCAATTCCCCGACAACCACTTCTTCGACAAGGCAAAGATGCATCTGCACGTTCCAGATGGTGCCGTCTCCAAGGACGGTCCTTCAGCTGGTATCACAATGGCTACTTCACTCCTTTCTCTTGCTCTCGATGCCCCCGTTAATCCTACAGTTGCCATGACCGGTGAGATCACACTCACTGGAAAGGTACTACGCATTGGTGGCCTTCGCGAGAAGACTGTGGCTGCTCGGCGAGCTGGCTGCAAGACCATCATCTTCCCCAAGGACAACATGTCTGACTGGCTAGAGCTACCTGAGGTATGTTTCTCTATCTTTTCCGGTACTTAATTTTCTGTTACTAACGAGGACTTCTAGAACATCAAGGAGGGTCTTGAAGGTCATGCTGTGGCCTGGTACCCTGAGGTCTTTGACCTTGTCTTCCCCAACATTGATAAGGAGAAGGCCAACACGTGCAAGATTTGCGAGTGGAAGGCTCAGCAGAAGAAGAACGACTCTGAGTCGGCCGAAGAGGAGGACTAAAATACCGAACGAGGCATTGATGCATTCTAGCCTTGCAACTATCATCTAGCACCAACTGAAAGAAAGTTGATGTTCATGAACATTGCAGGGCATGATTTGATGGCGTTTGGGCATGGGCGAGAAATTTAGATGAACGATATAAAGACTCCTACTCTTGTTATTCTCAAAATGAGGAAATTGTACTATTAGAAGCATGCATTAGTGGTTTGTTTGGGGTGTCACAAGGCAGCGTGTAGTTGACGCCTTCATGTATAATTGTATGTATAGGAAAGCGACGTCATTCTACTTTACTACCCAGCTCGGGCGTATGATGTTATGATCACAAGGTGCTGCCTGAGTCAATGGCACACTGATCGTTATATCGCAGACATAATATGAATCCGTCCCTAAACTTGGTGGGTGTATACGATTCCAGCCGCAATGCGAAATGGTTGGTGTGGAAGAACGCTGCTTTGATAGAGTTCGAAGCCTACGATGTGGTGACAACCTTGAAGCATAGAATATGCCATGAATTTTGATAGGACCTTTTGTCAAAGGTCCGAAATTGTCTCTGGCCCAATAGGCCGACAAGGTCCATGCCATTTTCAACCTCATTGACGCAGTTGGTATTCGGATGCCGCCAGATGGTTCCCCAGAATGATGATCCCGGTTTGTACCTTAGCTAGGCCAAGGCTCTGAGAGATCTCATCTCGACTGTGGCGCGGGATCTGTGGAGCCAGGCACGGGACGAGCCTAGCCGAGGGGGAAGTTTGATAACAACAATGAATTGTAATTAATCTAAAGTCGTATCTCGCCTTCTTGTCATATCACATCTTTTGACACTATCCCTTGAGATTATCGAGTCCTGTGAAGCTTCACGTTAATCAACCATTCGAGCTAAACATGCCGGTATAGCCATCGCATAAGAATTTGATTGACACCCAACCGAAGCCTATAAGACGTCTGGAAGCCCGTTCATACATATGGGCTAGTGGTGTGTTGCGGCCCCATTGCTTGCATGGCGAACCGACAACCTGTCAAGTGCAGGTAGCCTCACTTGAGCGTTGTTCTAGCAGGCCGTTCTTGTGCTGCACTCATGCCTGACCCCACGCGAGGCTCTTGTGGGATCTTGGCTGGTGGATCGGGCCTCAGACTCGGCCGCAGGACAGTTTCTTGTGAAGCTGAAAGCTCCTGAAGTGCTTGTGTGACAGTTCGAAAATTGAGACGAGAGGGAAGAAGACGAGCGAATTGAACCAACTAAGGTGTCGGCAAGCTTAGGTATTTCCTCATCGAGGGAGGTGCTTGAGGGTGTGCGCGAATTGGATAAAATTGAGCCCGTCATAGTAAAGTCGCATTGGGCGCTGGCACCCATTTGCTCCTGATTTGAGATGTTGCATATCACATCTCCATTGGTGAGAGAGAAGACTGTGACGTTTGACTGGGATCTGGTAAAAGACCAGAAACGAATTTTGATACGACAATGGCATATGAATTGTCTAGTAACATGATGCATGCCATTACCAACTCCTCTGGATCCGAGCATTGCTTTCTACGCCTACGCCTCAGAGTTTGCATTTGCATTGGCATGTTGCTTGATGCATGGAGTCCAGTGCCTCAAGCTCGCTATTTTCCGAATATGCGACATAGGATCTTGGCATTTCGAGTGCCGGGCTCCCACGAGCTACCTGGCCCTTGATTGAATTCGCCCTGCTCTGACAAAACTTTGAGAACCTCCCCAGGACACCATGAAACCAGACAGTGATCAGAAAGTTGAACAGGGCGGTCAGCCAAGCTGATATTTCCTGGCTTAGACGGCGCCCTCGCTTGCGTATGCAGTTGGACTGGAGCCTACAGGACATCTAGATCATCCGTCTTATGGTTCGAGTCTGGAGGTCAGCAGCTCAGAATGACACGCACCTACATGAGTGTAATCTTCGGCAAGATACGTGTGCCTTGCCTGAGTGGCTTCACACTGTAGCTTTCTTTTCCCAATGAAAGGTGGCTTGCTTGTGGGTTTTTGTCAAGGATGCACTATCACCCATGAGTGAAGCTGTCATGATCTCAATTTTGAGCAGGCCACGCTGATTGCTGAGTGTTGAGGGAGCATGATGTCATCAAGTGGGACAATGTTTCTTTCTGGAGATTCTGTGAGAATGGAAGTTGGTGTTTTGATACCAATGATGCTTCTGATACGCCTGCCTACAGTGTCATTAGACTTACCCTGCTTCGTTTTTGGAAGTTGCCTATCTGCACAGTAATCGGGGTTTCCTATTCGTGAATTCATACTGGTACCTTCTATAGACTGAGCTTGGGTCTTTCCTTTCTCCCGACTTCTTTTCTTTCTGGCAAGGGGAGGTTTCAAAGAGCACTTGCCTGTTGCTTTCCTTGTCATGTCATGTTCTCGTGATACAGAATTGAATGCTAAATCACACCAACTCAAAGAACCGTGCGCTCTCACCTTCACATCAAAAGAAAACGACGCCGGCTATTTTCGATATCCGTTCGCAGCTCTTTATGCCTGACCAGATTCTTTCTCCGTGCCTAATGATGCATCACCGCCTTCCCCTGCGCTCAAAGAGACGCAAACTTGTGTTTAGCGTCGACAGAATGGGACGAGACAAGGGCGTCTGAAAGGGGCCAGCTCATCGATGGTTCCCCACCGCAAGCCGTCCAGCGTCACCGTCTCTCTTGAAAGTATGACCCTGCAGCACCAGACGCACGCAGCAGACCAGGTCACAGCTTGCTTGCCATGGTCGAAATCGCTCGCCTGGCAGGGTCCTCTGGCGGGCTTCAAAGAATGAAGGTTCCGGCATGGTGGGATGAATGGACCACAGTCGCGACACCCACGCCCAAAACCATGCACAACTGTCGTCAAGTCAAGCAACGACCCCTGACGCTCTTCGGCAAGTCTGGGGCAAAGTACAACCACAGCCCTGCGCTGACATCTGGGTCTAGGCCTAGGCTTGGGTTTAGTTAGGCTTGGGCAGTGGTGGCTCTGCAGCGGAGTGAGCAGTCGCACACATGCCTTGCGTTGCAATTCATGGCATCCAGCCCCTTCGCAGGGCGGTCCAGCTACAGCGTCATCACGAATCCCACGTCTTTAGTGTGGCTCAGGCTGCTAGAGAGGCCCAAACCCAAAATAATGAAAGCCTAAACGTCAGAAGCCCAGCGCCTCCGCCGCCCGCTCCGCCCGTCCCCCCCCGTGTCGTCCCGCCGCGACTAGGAGCCACTATCCACTCAGCCCACACACACTCTCTTGTCCAGTCACAATCCATATCCACCATTATTGCCGTTGGCTGCCCGTTTTAGGCTTTGGACCTCATCTTTACCATTGATATTAGCAGGGCGTTCATCGCAGCTCCATTTCCAATGACATTCTGATGCCTCAGGTCTTTTTTGATATATCTCACCCGAAAAGTCTTACCCATTTCATCACGATAATACCATATTTTTGAAAGCTCCTGATGCACTGATATTCATTGCGCCTCCGGCTTCGTTCCCCACGACTTCGACCGCTTGTTCAAGACCCGCTCTTCACCGACCGTTGCATTATTATCCCAACCTCCTCGGGCGATATTACCGACCACAGCAACGTTTTTTCTTTGCTTTCTCTTGAATGAGTCAAGCAAACATTTCCTTTATCCTGTTACTCACTTCAAAAAACCTCTTTTTCAATTGATAAGTTGGTTGTGTTTGTGTGGTTACTTGACGGGCTTTCACCCTGTTGCCGTTTCGCTGGCTTGCATATTCTACCTACTTTTGCTATTATATACGTTCCCTACCTGCACGGCTGCTATTTATCCATATGCATCTCCAGGTTTTGTTTTTATAACAGGCAAAAGTTGTGAAACGATACAGAGCGTGGTATATGCAGTATCACAAGTATCGACTTGCAATTGCGTTTTCGCCACTAAGCAATCACCAAATCGTTAAGTGTTAAGCCATTTCAACGTGGCTAGCTACTGATATCGATCCTTATTGTGCCTGAACACAGCAGTACGCAGCAGGTCGCAGTGCCGCGGCCATGGCTCAGGCCGGCGTAATAGCGTCCGAGCCACCGCAAACGCTTCGTTCACAAACAAATGCATTGTCCGGTACTCAGGGATTCTTTCGGAAGCTCTTTGGTAGACAGAGTGGCAGTAATACGCCATGTAAACCTACCGAGCAGCCAAAGAGTCCTCAGCATGAGGTCGACCTGGCTGACCTTGACAAAGGCGGGCTGATTCGCCGAATGTCTCGAAGGGTTGTGCCTGGACTACCTCGGGCGCAGACATTCAAACGCCAAGTTTCGGAAAGGAGGACTAACCTATCGCCTATTGAGCCAACTCCAGATGAAAGACGGGCTGTGTCTATGGACCGACGCTCTTACAGACCACGATCACCGTCAGCCTCGCAGCCCGCCACCAACCCTCGTGTCAGCGCCCCAAGCTTTCTCGGCTCCCCTCAGGACGAAATACCCCGATTTGTCCCCTCTATATCCGTCAATGATGTTACGGATGAGCCGCCTAGGGAACCTGCTGACAGAATACTGCATCCGGATGAGAAGATGACTCTTGCGGACGAGTGTCCAGCACAAGACGCCTTGTCTACTGCAGACACTCGTTCGATAACAGCATCCCAGTACGAAGCTATAATCCACGAAGAGCTCGAGAAGACATGGATACTGAATCTCAGTATGCACTTCCGAGACCGGTCAAAGAGGGAAAAGTTCTTCGTTACGTATCGTGAGCGTGATCACCTTTGGAGGCGCGTAACGATCTCGCTTGATTATCGAGATGCGCCACCAAACTCCCTGGAAATGGATCTGATCAACACGCACTATCAACGAGAGAAGAGTGCAAAAATTTATGAGGCGATTAGGGAAAGCTTGAGGGACATTCAATTTTATGACACTGTAACAAATTTGAAGCTTCAAACCACCGATGGAAGGCTTCATGTGCACGTAGTTGAAGATGGCAATGTCGGTACTTACGATAGACTTACTGAGACCAAGCTAATGATCTACAGGAAATTATACAATATCCCACTGTTGTCCAAATCAAGCATCTGGGTTGTCGCCGCATTCGAGAAAGAGACATCACTTTTGAATCCCACATGTCTGGATTTGTTTATAAAGTCAATGTTAACGGCCACACGCTCATCAAAAAGGAGATTCCAAGTCCCGATACCATAGACGAATTTCTGTATGAAATCAATGCCCTCAATGCTTTAAGATCCTCACGCAATGTCATTCACTTCTACGGTGTGGTTGTGGATGATCAAGATCAGAATGTCAAAGGTCTTCTGATCAACTATGCGGACCAAGGAGCTCTCATCGACGTGATCTACGAGCATTGCAAAGATGGCGACTATGATCTTCCGTGGGCGACGAGAGAAAGATGGGCCCGGCAGATCGTGGAAGGGCTGTCTGACATCCACGAGTCAGGGTTTGTGCAAGGAGACTTCACACTATCGAACATCGTTATAGATGGTTATGGCGACGCGAAGATCATCGACATCAACAGAAGGGGGTGTCCAGTAGGCTGGGAGCCCCCGGAAGCAACCCCTCTGATTGAGAGTAACCAGCGCATCACCATGTACATCGGCGTCAAATCGGATCTATACCAACTTGGAATGGTGTTGTGGGCTTTAGCAACTCAGGAAGATGAGCCAGAGGCACAGGGGCGACCGCTGATACTTGGTCCTGAAGTAAATATCCCGGACTGGTATCGACAAATGGCAGAAATCTGTTTGAGCAATGACCCGCGCATGCGACTTCAGGCGTCTGCTCTTTTGGAGATGTTCCCTCGGCAAAGGGAAAGCGAAGAGATTGGACAACTGAACCCCCCTGAATCGATAGTTGACGAAGGCTATACCTTGCATCAATATCTTGTTGATGGATATCATCCAGAAAACCTTCCACAAATCAGGACGGTCGAACCGCCCAACGATTGGTCTTACGTGAACCAACCCGGTGCGGAAACAAGCCCTGTCAGATACGAACCATATTACTACACGCGCGGACGCTCTCCCCCGAGCCCATTGCCCAGTAATTGTGATGAATACAATTCGCCCCACGGCTTATACGACATTGCTGCCTGGGCAGCGAACCGGAATATACCTTCATCTTATAGTGATGTAGGACCTGAAGGAACACCACTTGACGAAACGCCTACTGCCAACAAGTCAGCACTCATCGACTCGGATGCACTCACGGCTCCCGATTCAGCCTTGGAGAGGCACGAGACCCCAGCTACTTCGACCTCAACCCCAAGCCCGACCCGAGGTATGGGTTTAGGAGATGATTTGCATGCCATTCCCATTGCGAAAGTTGATGAGGTTCACGCAGGTCAAGGAGAATTCGTGAGCGGCGGCGACAAGGATAATGCAGGAATAACGTACAACGAATCAGCGCTCGGCTCAACACAGTCGGGAAATATCACTCCTGGAGACAACGGCACAGTGATACGGGATTGTGCGCAAGACACCAAGGAGGGTGCACCGGGAGTAAAGGGGAACGGAGGAAAAAGTCTTTTGTCAGCAGAAAAAGGAGAAGATGTTGGAGGCGAAGAAACCAAAGAGGCGCAAGCCTTGTATCAGGAAACAGGAAACACATTGGAGGAACTACCCAAGAAGAACGACAGCCAAGAGACTCAAATGCTCCAACAAGGGGGCAAAACAGAGGATCATCAGACGACGTCTGCAAATGAGAGGGACGTCTCTGACGAGCGAAACACAAAAGCAGAACTGGATGCGGAACAAAACGCGGCAGAAAAGCAAGGGTCCACAGTACCTGGAACCAAGCAAGCGACAATGGAGAAGGGAATGATACCAGTGGAAGCAGACAACAGAGAGAAAGAAAAGATGACCGAGGAGGGTATCGAAGGCACTGAGTCTGTACCAGAGGTTCAGATTTCAAACTTATTGACTCACGACGAACCGACGAAAGAAGGGACTATGACTGACGACGTGTCCAAGGGCGCGAACTGTCGGTCCGGACTCTAATGAATGTCTATGAACGGCATGGGTTGATGAACGTTGAGCTTGAATTCATTTGTATTGACCACGTTATATTTTACCATGTTTATTTCATATGTTTCTTGTTTAGCGGGATATAGGCAGGCATTTTGCATAATAGGGCGCAAATACAAATACTGTTGATCGAAATCTATGCTCAGTTTTGGTACAATTGCCTCGCTACGTGTGCATACGATAGGCAATAGCCGCTTTCTGATGTAGCTTTTCTCTGCATATTCTTTCTCAAGTAATCTTTACCCTCTTATCTCTCAACTCGTTTTCTTACAACTCTACAGTACTTAACGTACACTCGTTCTCCTCCACAGTCACCGAAATGAAAGGCACGTCCTCACGAGTTCGCTTAACCACCTAGGATCGTCTTGTGCGATGAGTTTCCGAAGATATCAAGAGCACGTGCCCGCTACACAAGCTAATCCAGGAATTCAAATCGACTCATATCTTCCACGAAGATGCTCTCTACGATTGGGTAGAGTCAACGCCAAGAAGGAACCAGAGATCATTGACTTCTGAGATGCTTGTTCTCCGGGTGGTACCTTGACAGCTACTGTTATCTTGTGCCTCTACTTTGTTGCTCTCCGCCAGCTACGTAGAGCCAGGAACGAGAAAAAGAGGTTAGAGTGAAGATCTAGTTCGTCTCGGCGTTCGATATGGTAGTGGCCTCGCATACATTGCTACATCTTTTGCTGCAGTCTAGTCAATAAATTAGGCCTCAGATTGGTAAGGCGCCTCGGAGTGTCATTGACGAAGCAGCAGCAGCAGCAACTAATACATGATTGTTGGCACGAGAAAGTACAACTAGATTGCTACCATTTGTAGCTCGGTGATCATAGAGAGTGGTTTCAAATGTTGTGGTTGTGCAGTTGCACTGGCCTGAGCCATCTGTTACATCTTGTCTTATCATGGAATCGCCCAGGATCTCTAGACCATCGTAATATCCAGCATAACCAGCTATGAGCCTACTATTTTGTACAAGGGCCGCTCAGACAACTTCGCGTTACACCAGAAGTTTGTAGCACAGCAAGGTGAGCAATACCTGAGCAGGTATCAATAGCGTGGTGGTATTGCGCACGAACTCATGCCACAGTCTCGTCCAAAGGACATAAAGAGATCAACCGCACAGTCCGCACAGCCAATACTGATGAAATCAGCAGAAACCCCAAGCTTTGAGCTTATCACCACGAGCCTTATGATAGAATCCTCTAAATAAGATGACCGAAGAGGATAGAGGCCCAAGTTCCGACTTCTTATCCTCAAGTTCACGATCGTATCCTCTCAATCTTTACCTGAGGCCAGGAGAGGAGAATCGAATATTTTCCACACGGGACAACCTGAGCCCTGCTCGGTAGAGACATGCACTAGATGCACGCAACTGCGTGAAACAGTAGATCAGATTTTCCGAAAGGAGATTCTGGATAAATTTGTTGAAGAAGAGCCTATCGATAGTCTTAATGAGATATGAGATGGGCTCACTGTAACGCCTTCAAATGATCTAAATCTCAACCTCTGCTTGAAGCTGGTACATACATACTTCCGCTTTGTGCGGCGCAATACTGAGGATCTTATTAAGCGATGCTGCCTCGTAGCAGCTATCGCAAAGACGAAGACTACCCGGGTCACCTGAAGACATCGATATTGCATTTACGGAATAAAAAAAATAAAATAAAAAAAAAGCTTCAAGGCAGCACCTGACAAGCTATCAAACTACAATCAGTGGATGAGAGACATATATCGTCTGTTCTAGATGAACACCGCCCAGAGCAAGAGGGCCCTGACTGGCAAGCCCCAGAATCTCGCAATTGACGAAGTCACTTTCGATAGGTAGTGATAGATAGACGCTGCAATCAAGGTCGATGACTATGAAAGAGTTGATGAATACCTTAGTGCCAGGGAGGAAAGGTTAGGGTATAGGGCGCTAGTATATGAAATCATTACGAGAAAGCTTTAGAATTGTTCTAGAATCCATCAACAAACTTGACGTTTGACATCACGTGAGATGGTCTGTGATGGGCGGATTGAGTCGAATTTTTCTCTGCCTGAATTTTGATTGCTGATGACGGAGGAATAACTAAGGCCAACATTGAACTGCAACTTTTTTGAATTTGGAGGCGAATGTGGAGCCGCTTAAGCTTGGCGAATCCCGATCTTTGTGTTTCTGTTGGGGAAACTGGGGAGAATGAACCAGGGGTGTAAAATATATGTACGTACCATCCCTGCTCAGGCTGGAGCTCGGGAGAACGGGACAGACTCTGAAATGGAATCGACAATCCTATTGCACTCGGACTTGGGGCACGGTAAGAGAGTAGTTAACCGAGAGAGTCTAGAAAACCGAGACCCCTCGAATGAACAAGTCATGTCAGAAAAAAGCCAAATGGGCCGAGGTATCGTTCGATCTGGGGGAACAGAGGTTGTACGTATTGGCCTGAAGTTCGCGATAGGGCTGATATGTTGAAGGCCATCATTTTGCTATTCTTTGCATTGGGATTCAACAATTGACAATATCACAATCTGATGAATCTCGGAATGAGAATCATATGACGTTTGATCAATCAGATGCCTATAGCTCGAGCACATGGCATGATAACTCGGGATATGGCGGACGTTGCAGTTATGATATCAAAATGTGAGGTGAGGTGAGGTGAGGTTAGGTTGGTCAAGGATCCCTATCAAGATTTGAGGGTATCAAACTGAGGCATGCACTGTACAGTGAGAACCGTGCATTGGCTGGCACTTACTGATGCTAGCTAGATCTTTGAGATAAGCGTGTGAGTGCGAACGAGTGAATGAGTGTGTGTGTGCCTATGTACGTCAAAGCAGACGGGAACAAGCCTCGGCATGCCCGGTTTTCAAACGGTGCTCAACCAGAATTGAAGTGATTTACATATCAACAGCTCAATTGGGATCATTTCGCCACTTCAACTGTCAATGCAACAGAATTTCACGTGCCTGTCTTGGCCTCTATCGTTCCGTTTGTGATATGTACTGTCCAACCTCAGCAGCATCGTCATCAACGTCTAAAAGTGCATCTACCAACAAAACACCTTGGATATCGATGACCTGCCAATAGATCGGGGCTTTTTCAATCATGCCATGCGAGATCCCACAATCGACTTCGGCAAATAGAATCGCCTCTTAACAAATCAGTGGAGATGTGGATTCAGTATTTTTCTCTCTGATTTTTCTTCTTCTTGAGGCTTGACTTAGATCCAGTCTCACTCACAGTCTCGAAGCTCAGGCGGCTCCGGGGTTTTCGTGTGAGCTCCCCTGCATGGAAGACGGGCATGCACTGGCGCGTTGCCTCTTGCAGGGCTAGATGAAGATGTGCCGTCCCTTGAAGTGGAAGTACTCTCCAGCCTAAAATTGGCCGATAAGGTACTTCGTTTTTGGCAGGGGTACCCAAACGATTCCCGGGCGCCCAGCCGAGCCCCACACTTGATTGGAGCCGCCAAAAAAGTTGTTGGGGAAGCAAAAAAGGTTGAGAGAAGGAGCGATCAGGTCGACGTCGACCTTTCGTCCCAGCTACAAGACCCAGTATCTGTCCGAGCAGACGTCGCCCAGTTGATCTTTTGTATTTGCGGAGAAAGGCCGACATACACAATTTCAGCACAATGAAAGCGTCTACTAACGATACCTATCGTGGGCTGATTACTGGCATCATTCCTTCATCTAAGTGGCAGGGCCTAAGGAAGATCTCGGTAACTCGAGATGCAGAGCGGGGAGTTAGATGAGATATCCATACATCGTAAGTTGTTGGAGGAATGGTCATCTGAATTACAGTGCTTGCCAAAGGTTGATGTGAATCACTTACAGCAGCTGTGATTAGGTAGTTGGTTGTGACAGGTTCATCAGTTTTGACTTCTGGAAGACAATGACACAACCAATTTGGTATCAGGTCCAGCCAATTGAAACGTCGACATGCTCAACTACCTCCAACAAGTCCTGCAACTCGCTTAACCCAATATCAAAACTCCTGATAATGGTCGAATTGATAAACTATCCGTCTCAGTCAGTGAAGGGTTCATTCAGTACCTATTGCACTGTACTGTGCAGACAATGAAAGTCCCTGAATTCATGATGTACGGAGTATAAGCGCCTCTATTGATCAAGAGGGTTAGGTTGCCGGGAAGCGACGGGAGCTGCTGTTGCCTTTTCTTGGTCCGCCCGCCCCAATGGATTTTTCCCCCTTTGATGGGGAGACGGTAGGCGTGTGTGGCATAATACGCCGATTCAACCTCACTCACAACTTGGATACAACCACAGATAGCATAAACCTATCTGAATGGATAGCAGCATTCCATTTGCTTCATCCTCATCAATCTTCACAAGCAAAGAACATCTCAGATCACCGAGGTTCGAAGCACCATGACGACTTAGATACGATTGTATAGGCCTATCAGTCAGACGTCAACAGAAACCAAACTTGCCCCAACTTTGTCTTGAGCTTCCCCAACTCAAAACCGACACGCAATTCTGGTCGAAAGGAAGAGCTTACCTGGCCGCCCGTCATTGTCATTCATCATCTGATTCTGTATCGGCATATGCCATCGTCTTCATTTGCCTCCGCCTCCTCGCTTGAGAAGTCGATTCACACAAACTCCAGCTCTGGATGACCAAAACGGCTTCGTTTTACTTCCCCAACCTTGAATTCGCCGCCACAACAAGGGTTAATTGTCAATCCGAGGTCCCACTCAGGCCCTGTATTTTTCCTTGCCTCCTCACTGAAAGAAGCGCTGTTCGGTGTCTCTGTCGCCGCTGAGAGGGAGGCAGAACAGCCCGGACAAGGCCTGAGACTAGGACCCTCCACTTGCAACCCTCCACTTGTCTCACGCCTCTCAAACCCACTACACCCCCCCTCCCCAGTCTCTACCGCTTCCTCGTCCTCATCCAATTCAATCGATTCTTTCCTGCGCCCAGCTCCGGCTCGGGTCTGTCTCTGATAGTATAAAGTCCTTTTAGAGCCCTCCGCCCCAACCGGATTTACTTCTCGACCAACCTCCTCCAGTTCCTTCCCCTTCCTATAAACTCTCTTCACCCTTTGTTTAGGATACTCTTCATCCTAAAAAGGTTCAGTTCTCCCTTCACTTATCTGAGTAACCATCAACTTTGTGGTTCTCTGTGTTGGGTTCCTATATCTTCGAGTCGACGACGCACACTTGCCATCGCCAGCCTATAATCGACAACTCGATCGATATGGCGACAGCTACTGCTGCGGGCAAGAATGCCCAGCCATTCCCTGATGGCACCAAAGACTATGTTCCTCTCCGTGCCGGCGGGGCCAAGAAGGATGCCAACAAGGTCCATATTGCCGATACTCCCATGACCTGGAGCAACTGGCCTCAGCACATCAACTGGCTCAACACCACGTTGGTTATCTTCGTTCCCTTGGCCGGATTCATTTCCGCCTACTGGGTTCCTCTCCAGCTCAAGACTGCTCTTTGGGCTGTCTTCTACTATGTTCACACCGGTCTCGGCATCACTGCTGGTAAGTCAACACCTAATGAAGGAAGCACTGCTTCTAAATCCTGGATACCATCGATCAATTACTTACAACACCAGGTTACCACCGACTTTGGTCTCACTCTGCCTACAAGGGCACTACTCCTCTCAAGATCTATCTCGCTGCTGTCGGTGCTGGCGCCGTTCAGGGTTCTATCCGATGGTGGTCATATGGTCACCGTGTTCACCACCGTTATACCGATACTGACAAGGACCCCTACTCCGTCCGCAAGGGTCTCATGTACTCCCACATGGGCTGGATGATCCTCAAGCAGAACCCTAAGCGACAGGGCCGTACCGATATCACCGATCTCAACGAGGACGCTGTCGTTGTCTGGCAGCACAAGAACTACATCAAGTGCGTTCTCTTCATGGCTCTCGGTTTCCCTGCTCTCGTCGCTGGTCTGGGCTGGGGTGACTGGTGGGGTGGACTCGTCTACGCTGGCATTCTCCGTGTTTGCTTCGTTCAGCAGGCCACCTTCTGTGTCAACTCTCTTGCCCACTGGCTCGGTGACCAGCCTTTTGATGACCGCAACTCACCCCGTGACCACGTCATCACTGCTCTCGTCACTCTTGGTGAGGGTTACCACAACTTCCACCACGAGTTCCCTTCGGATTACCGCAACGCTATCGAGTGGTGGCAGTACGATCCTACCAAGTGGAGCATCTGGTGCTGGAAGCAGCTTGGTCTTGCTTATGAGCTGAAGGAGTTCCGTGCCAACGAGATTGAGAAGGGCCGTGTCCAGCAGCTCCAGAAGAAGCTTGATCAGAAGCGTGCCACACTCGACTGGGGCATTCCTCTTGAGCAGCTTCCCGTTGTTGACTGGGACGACTTCGTTGCCCAGGCCAAGGCTGGAAAGGGCCTCGTTGCTATTGCCGGTGTTATCCACGACGTCACCGACTTCATCAAGGACCATCCCGGTGGCAAGGCCCTCATCAACTCCGCCATCGGAAAGGACGCTACCGCTATCTTCAACGGCGGTGTCTACCTCCACTCCAACGCTGCCCACAACCTTCTGTCTACCATGCGTGTCGGTGTCCTCCGCGGTGGTTGCGAGGTTGAGATCTGGAAGCGTGCTCAGTTCGAGAACAAGGATATTACCTACATGAACGACTCTGCCGGTCAGCGCATCATCCGTGCTGGCTCTCAGGTCACCAAGATTGTCCAGCCCGCTGCCAGCGCCGATGCTGCTTAAGCGGTACAATCTTTCTAACGACGACAAGAGGAGGAGGGGTAATTGATCGACGTGCAATGTGGAAGGATACAAAAATCGTCATGTCAGTAGAGACATGTCGTTGAAAGGGTGTGGGGATACAGTCAGCCACAGATCACATGTCAAAACATGGACTTTAGGCGGGCGCCACACCCATCCCTGGAGGAAGAGACAAAAGCACAGCACGTTTTTAACGCGAAATCATAAATTCGACTCATGAATGGCGTTGGGGGGTTTCTTTGTGTTTTGAGACTACTTTGCTTTTGACGGCTTTGAACAATACCAAAAGAGAATGGTTAAACATGAAATCAGCGAGCTGCACAACCACCACTTGGTTCTTCATTTGATAGTATGACTACCTACTCGGAAATACAATTTTTTGAATAATATCAAATTTTCAATCAGCTATGTGAATTCTATCTTGGCCACATACTATGTGACGTGACCTATGTTGTATGAAGCTGCATCATGAGTGCTGGCCACCTCTATAACACAAGTATCAGAACCATTCCTAAGTCCCTGTACACCTTGGTGATGTCTTTGAAATTCTTAAAGCCTATTTAGTGGCTCGATGTATGCCAAAGGCTTAGTTTAGTGTCCATAGGATTTCAAATCTGTTTGCCCATGTTTCACGGAGTATCGTCCTTTATGTCGTTCTGCTGTATGATATCTCGTGACACGATGCTCGATGCGAACTGTTCGCAAGACTAGCCAGGGGCCTGGTGTTCTCTGACTTCATCCGAATGGCCTCGGGTCACATCTTTTTAGATATCCTGCCCAATGTTGGCGTACCACCGACGTCTTTCCCCTTTGTGGCCACGCAATGCTGCGTCAGACAAGATCCTCAACTCTCTTGACTCGAAGGTGGTGGAACGGGATGTAGCGCAGACAGGGGGCATGTTCCAAAAGAGGCACAGGTAGCGGGCCACCTCAGCAATGCACATCGACTGGATATTTGCAACGTTGTCTGTCTTGACACTGCGAGCTGAGTCTAACAGCTCTCACTCTCAGATACGATGACTTCATGGAGTGGCCATTCGTGCTTTCTGTACTGCCAATTCAGAGCTCTTGGTCCATGCCCCATTCGGGGTCTGACGATAACACAACAGGCGCCCGTCGTCACCTGTGCTGCCCAATATGTGACCATCGTCATCGAAGCCCACACGCCACACAGGGGTACGATGGTTGTCCAGCTTGGATATCTCTTGAAAGTTGTGCTTAACCTGGCCCGGTTGCCCCGACCATTGTCGATCATTGTGAGAGCCTGACTTTGCAAGACTGGCGCTGAGCCCAGAGGTATGGTGCTGATGTTGGTGGTAACTGTGGGACGGTTGCAGCTGAGGCGTGGTAGCTTGTTTGTCCGTCGGTGTCGCAGTTCCGTTTGTTCTTGCTTGTGGAGTCGAGTCTCTGGTTGACATGTGCGGTGCTGAACGAAGGAGATCGGCTGCAGACCACGACTTGCCGTCATCTTCGGAATAAGGTGTCTCGATTCGGAAAACGCGTGCATAACCATCCTGACAGGCTGTCGCAATAACATCATAACCTCTGATATTGCCTGCAGCCCATGCGACATCCCGTACTAGACCTCGATGACCCGTTAACTCGACAGCAAGATAGAACTCCTTCTGGGTCTGTTGAACGCCTATAGAAGTCGCAACAATATCCCGCGATCGATATACTTTTACGGTGTCCATTGCAGCCACCACGAGACCTAAGGAATCCGATGGTACGCCGGCACGCAGAGCTGTATAACATGGTTCTGGGTTGGGGTCGAAGCGCACACGAAAGGCGAGCTCTTCTCCTCGACTTGGTTTTGGAGCGACACTGAATTCGTCGATAGATGCATATTCTGAGAGGTTCTCGGGCTGGTCGTTTTCGTAAACTGTTAAACGTCCGTCTGTCGCGAGGAGCGCAAGATATGTATGCCTCGTCTCCTCATTATGCTTCATTGAAAATGATCGGTAGGGGGCTTTGTTGGAGCGTGTATCAAAGGCCGGCTTTCCATTACCAGCTCGTCCAGTACAAAATCGCCGGCCAGGCGCAGCAGAGGGATCCTCGGCCCATAACCGGAACCACCCTTCAATGCCGAGGGAAGCGATCAAATTAGGATAAACAGTCGCGGGGAGCCATTGAATCTGCAAGAGTGAGGGAATAAAGTCAGCGCGCGTGTGCGACAGAATGACACAGGAGGCAGGAATACTACGAGACAAGGGGGCTGCGTTACCTCTATAATCTCGCCGCCATGTGCAGTCCATGTATCGCAAAGGCGCCATGTGCCATCCTTGTGACGGTTAAAGACGCGGATCTTGCCATCTACTGAACCAGTTGCGCAGCGATCGCCGTAGGTGTTGAACGCGACGGCTTGAACGAGATCTTTATGGCCGTGTTGGAGGTTGAGGTCGAAGGCTGGTGTTTCTTCGCCGGGTGATGGAGGGATTGAGGCGGTCATTATGGAATCAATCGCCTAGACTATTGAAGCAGTGTACAGTGAGAGAAATCGTCGAGTTTATTGTGTCTTGTCCTATAAGTGAGCTCCGATATCGTCGTCTGATGTCTTGAGGTGGTGGTGATGTGTTGTTGACTTGGGACATGCTGAAGCTCCACAGCGGCTCAATCTAAGGTAAGGTACCTCAGCTCAGCTCAGATCGGTACGTACCGCAGCCTGTCAAAATGCAAGTTCCCCGCGCGAGGTGCCTGTACCTGTGCCTGTGCCTGGGCTTGAGCAAGTCACCCAATCAATATGAGGTATCATGATATGATCAAGATTACTTTATATGATGGAATCTTCTAATTAAATAATTGGTAGATCTTCCTAGGTATTTGTGTACAGTGCTATGATATAACGACTGATATTACCTATATAGCAGACTATTCTATGCTTTACTGGTTGATGTTATCCTTCTCCTAAGATGAGCTGCACGCGACATAACGGTATAGCTTATACCACACATAAAGACAAATTTTAAGTGGTACTTAGATATATCCTTATAGTGAATTAGTAGAACTCTTCATATGACACATGGATGTCTCCTTGTTCTCTATTCCCAAGCCTTCTCATGAGACTCAGAATAGTAGTCATGATGGCTTGAGGTCACTCATGTTCGGCTCTTCTATACACAACAGGCTGACTGATCTATTTATGAGGGAGCAACCGTCGTGGATGCAACCGTTGAGACTCAATCTTGATTGTTAGCAGGCTCCCTTTACATAAACTCAAAAAGATAAATTATGGAGGTTATCATGAGTGATGCACTGTAAATGCAGGGATCTTTGGCTGTTCCACAGCGTACGAGGCCCGCTGATTTGTCCTGTCCAGGCGAGTTCTCCACATGCAAGTTAGAGCTCCTCAGTCTTGCTAAACTTCAACCCTTCCATCATCAACAACAACATCACCTTTGCTTCGTGATATCTCATATACCCCAACATGGCGCATCTTTTGAATCCCCTTGCGACAACATCTCAGATCTATCACAAATCATCGTTCTCATCTCTGCCCAAGGATCTCCAAGATACAATATTCATCACTTCGCAATGCCTCACACAAGCTGCTGGCCAGCTGCTAGAGCTTCCTCAGTCTGTCACTGCACAAGCAAACGTCATCCTGGCGCGATATTGGCTTGTCGACCCCCCAATGGCCAATGAATTCAGTGTAAGACCAAACCCACACGCAGTATCTCTCTCAACTTCATCTGACCATACTGACCCGTGCTCATAGGACACATCTGCTGCTGCTCTCTATCTAGTCGCAAAGATGGGACCTCAACCCCGGTCAGCGCGCGACATCTCAAATGTTTATGCCTACCTCTTATCAGAGAGTTCATTATTCTTAAGGACTCCGGAAATCCCAAAGAATGACCCCAGGTCGTACTATGTACCTGAAGCGGACTACCATGCCTTTCAGACTCGCATCCTTGCCATTGAAGCTCGTATTCTTTACACCCTCTCTTTCGATACACACGTCTCGCTACCTCATCCACTTGCAGTTACTTACCTTCAGACCCTCGATTTTCTTGCTCAGCCTAAATCTATCATCTCTCTACGCACCATTCAATACCTGAATGCAGCTCTTCTCTCCCCTCAGATGTTGTATCTTACTCACCAGCCCCATGCGCTAGCTACAGCTGCTATATACAACGCGGCTCGTGATGTTGGTGCGAAGATGCCGGAGTGTGAATGGTGGGAGGTCTTCGATGTCGACCGAGAAGAGCTCGGGTTCCTTGTTGTCGGAATGCGAAGCGTGGAAAACTACCTTCGCAAGATCAAAGAAGATGTGCCGGATCTAAGCGTGGGCATGCCTACGCGAAAGTTGATAGACATCGAGCTGCAAAGGAGGGGCGTGGGAGGCGGGAATGATACTGCCGAGGTTGATGAAGAGCAACAACTCATGGATATGATGGACAGCAAATGATCGCGTGCCTTAGTCCTTTTGACTCTGTGCTCGGTATCGAAATCGGTCCTGATGCAGCAACCTGGAAGCAAGCGCCACTATTTCGCGCGTCGCATGTCAGACAAGACAAGGGCAATAATAAGCTGGTGCATGCAGTTGTGGTTCTGCATATTCCAGGGCAAACTTTGAGAGCATCAGGCCATTATCGCGAGTCTCACTGGCTACAGTCAGCCCGGCTGAACGGAAATGACAGTCGATGGTCAAGTCAATGGATCAGTTGCTACGGTGTGGCATATCAAGAGCTGAATGTGGCATTCAAGAAGCAATTTCCAAAAGTCTAGAACCAGCCACTGGGAATCAACGATGAGAGAAGAGGAAATAATGCAGGGAGAAAAAGATATGTGGGCGACAACAATGTCCCATGCATGTGTGTGTGTGTGTGTGTGTGTGTGTGTGCGTGACACTTTACCAGCCGGGTTTCTGGTAATTGCATCGATAATACCAGCTCTACCAAGTCAACGTACACCCAGAGTGATACTTGACATCGTTTTCTTACATCGTCGTGACCCGATTCATGGTTCTAGAATTCATATACAACATAAACTATTACGTTTCACCCCGCGATGCACAATCTCAAGCGGCAGAGGCGGTTACTCTCAGACGCACATAGCTAAAATCAACCGCCAATTCACCCATGAAACCTGCCAGAGCTCCATCAAGCAAGCTTCTGCCGTGTTTGTTAGTGACATGCGGTGAGGACAAACTAGACTGTGGACCTCTTGTACCCCAATCTGTTAGTCATATACCATAGGAAGACCTTGCTATAGTAAGGGGTTCCCCGAGCTTTTGGCTTGGTCTAACACAATCAGCCTCGAGGGCATCGTGGAGTTGAGTGCGGGGGATTTGAAGAACTAGCGCTGCCCTCCACGACCAGCGTTGTTGAGAACTGTTCTCAACGTTACAACAAAGTATGTATTATGAAACTTGAGAATGATGTAAGTCGTAACCGCGTACCGGTAACAAGGCGTTCAGAGACCGGGGTGCAGGATCCATCACAGCCTTGAATATCTGATCTTCCAGTCAAGTGACGACTATCGTGTACAGTACACGTAACAGTACATACTAGCTAACTGATTAACAAACACCGTCGTTTTTGTAATGCCATTATCTTTGGCTTGTTGCAAAAGATGTGAGACACACTATCTTGGCAGAGCCTCTTGTTCAACCCGTCCTACAGGAATAGCCTCTAGTTTAGACAAATCGATCTGACATAGCGCCGCAAAAACCTTATCTTTCCGCGTACAAAAAGCATAAAAAAGAGACTAGAAAATTCTCATGATAGCCAACTACCTATTCGGGGACAAGTCGTCGTCGACAGTGCAGAGTGAAGGTATGTAAATCAGGGGGAGGCCCGGTTAGCACGGAGTGCGAGGATATCCGTTGCCGCAGAGCAAAGTACATACTGTAGAGCAAAGCATCCAATTGAAGCGCGAGTAAATTATCCCATTGGAGCGAGCTCGCTCCGATCGACAAGGTCATCCCGCGGCTTTTTTTCTCTCTAAAATCTTGGGGCGAGGCGAGAAATCGGGGTTGTTGATTGGTTCGATGGACAGGATAGGAAACCCTAGAAATCTGCTGCAGTTGGGGGGTCTTCTAGAACGACATCTCTCTCTTTTCCCGTCTTAGCCGGGCCGTGTACAGTACTGTACTTAATTGTGGTTCTCTTATGGGATCTGAGAATGGGAATAGTTAGTTGTAGGATCAGATTACATACGTGACTACTGTAGAGATGAGTAAAGAAGAGAGCCGGTCTCGGTGATGGAAGTGGCAATACCTTTAGAATCATCGACTGTTATGAACCGTTACACGGCGGCCTTGGACCCCCATTCTCTGGAGCATGCACGGAGAAGACGGAAACAGGGGTGCACTACCAACCAAGTTACAGTAGTTACATATGTATCGTCAGAAAGTTGGTGTGTGCACACTCTATCCGCAGTTGGCTTCACATCGTGGGGCAAAGCTGAGGGTGTCGTTGTCTGGTCCTGGTCCTGGTCCTGGTCCTGGTCTTGTACTGTAAGAGAGAAAATGGCTCACTCTGTTTAGTTTCGTGGAGCATCAGCATCAGCATCAACGGGCAAGGCACGCACATCGTGGAGAACGATGTGACGGGATACGTATCTTCAATCACGAAAGGTATATTAAGGCACCTCGACCTCCTTCTCTAAATCTAGCTACCTACCTTTACTCTTCTCTCTCTCATTCTCAGTCTTCCACTGTCCATCCATCTTCTTCAACTTATACACACAAACAACCACCGCAATAATCACAATGTCTGACTCCGTCACTCCTCAGACCCCTTCCCACTTCGGTGAGAACAAGGGCATCAAGTTCACCTTCAAGACTGGCAACGCCCGTTACCAATGTGTTCTCCAGGACCGCGCTCACTAGTATGTTGGACCCTCTCACCTTGAACTTGAGCCTCAAGCAAGATACTAACCATGCTCCAGCGAGCGCACCAAGGCTTCCCGCCAGAACTCTACCGACTCCATCTCCTCAAACGAGTCTATCAAGACTGAGAAGTCTTCCCACTAAAATATGTGTATGGGATAATGGCGCCTTGATGTACCTTTAAACATAAAGAGGGTCAAGGTGACCATAACAAACAATCAACCAAAATGGGGGGAGTTTATTATACCACAATCATCTGGCATTATTAGCGACGGTTATACAGGGGGGACATTTGGCGTCTCCATGAATCAAACAATCTTTCTACTGTTACTCTACTATTCTGTTCAATGCGCACTGCCGAATGTGAGTGTGAAGTCATGAACGTGTACCTCCATACCAAGACTCGTCTGTGGGCAAAGTGGCATTTCACCCAGTGAGAGGAGCCAGATGACAAAAAGACATTCGAATTGTCAGGTTCATCTGCAAGATCCCGAATGCCAAGTTTTCCCAAGTCACGCTCGGCCACTGCAAAAAGAAACGGGGACCCGACCCCGTATCTCGCTCGGTGTCTCGCCTTTTCACCTGGATGGATCAAAAATACCTAGTAACTACTCCACCGTATCAGGACCGATCCTTGGGATCAGGAACAAAACACCGAATCAGTGAGTTGTGCTTATCCACTCCAGCCACTGCGGATTTCGGACAAGACGCGGCTCTAGTGATGTTGAGTCGGAGGTCGGTGGCTTTGAGTTCCGGCGGCTGAAGGCGATTTTGAGGTCGGTCGGAAGCCCGTGAGATGCGACGTCCGTCAGATCCATTGGATCGGAAGACTCGGCCGGGCCGTCAGCTTCGACAAAGGGTCAAGTAGGTATTGGGACCGGTAGCTCCGGATATAAACTACTGTATTGTCTCATCTCACTTACTTATATAGGTAGTTAATAATAAAGCTATTTCTCCCCTCAGCCATTATAATGCCGTGCACATTTTGGCTCATTGAAGAATTGAGGGGAAACGCCAAAGTCGTACGCCATGTACGACAAGATCCCACCAGGCGTCGTCATATCGTACCTGGCTAACAGACCGAAACCGATGAGACCATGCTCGGCTCTGTTAACGGAGCCAGGCTGACTCGAACAGCAGGCAATAAGTCCCGACAATCGGTGCCGCGCAAGCAAATTACCACGAGTCCATATAAGAGACGGACAATCTCACGTACTCGTAATAGGCTCGTCTTATTACTATGGGTGCTTTGCGCCCAGCACTAACGATGAATACAATGACGTTTCACAGGCAGCAGAGTTTCAGGGGCTTGTTCTCATAGACGCTTATCGCGAACTGACTTTGGTGTGTCAACAGTAGAACAGAACAGGCAAGATTTCTTGACATGTCTATTTACCATTTTGAGTGCAGCCAAGCCAAGCGCGTGATAGGTACATAGGTCGGTCGCTTGTTAGTCGGCGCTGTAATGCATATCACACATCACATCGCATCACGTCACGCGCCATCCGCAAGCGTCGACTGAGAATTGATGTTGATTCTGATCTGACAAGGTGAAGAGGAGTTGATGATAGGTATATAGAGATGAAGTCAGATGAAATCAGGAAACAATTGTTATTTGAAACAATTGTATTGTTATACATACTTTGGTGTTAGTTACTTGGCTGTCAAAGTTAAGTCAGTTCTCAGCTGGGCAGACAGAATGTGCGACCAAGTCCGACTCTGAGTCGTAGTCGTAGTCGCTGTCGCTGTCACTGTCACTGTCACTGTCACAATTGATTGATACTGAACTTAATAGGTTTGTTTAAATGCTCCCTATCCCACCTCTTACGTCAATTTCTCTTCTACCCCTTCTATCGTTCCTCTGAGCCTGCACCAAGCTCCTTTCTCTGAATTCCACTGTCACTCTCACTTGTTGTTTGTGTCGCTATTGGATCTGCAATCTACTTGCCTACGTACGTACGTACGACGTGCTCGACTATTTCTGTCGCTTTTTGAGAGAGGATGCCTCATCCTCTGGTGGCTACAGGTATGTAAATCAATCAATCAATCAATCAATCAATCAATCAATTCACAGCGCCACACTCCATCCATTATCTCCCAGTCTTTTGATTATCTTCTCTGTATTCATCATCTTCATTGCTCCTCCAGGCCAAGCCCATGGATGTTGATTACCCCGCGTCCAAGCTTGCGAATCATAGTGCACGTCTCGCCTGTGTCTGCCTGAGCTGAGGCCAAAAAGAGTGTCGCCTGAGCCACAGCCAGTTCTAGGTCGAGTCCCGAGGCTGCCTGTGGCGAATACAGATGCCAGAAGCAGCACGAGGCCTACGCAAGCTCAAACTTCCCCTTGATTTGCCTCCAGCTTCCTCCAATTTATTCGTTATTTCTGCCTTTACTTTACTTTACTTTATTACTCGAGTTTCTGGAAAGCTCTCTCTTTGCATTTGTCTTTTTTTGTTTTGTACAAAAAAAGGAGATTTGTTGTCTTCTTCCTGTTTGCTCGCTTGACAGCTCTCACTCCACTCTACTTATTAACATCCATATCCATACCACTTCACACCTCTCTTTTCTCTTCCATCTGCAGTCTCTCTGCTCTGCAGACTTGAGGAACAATGCCTAACCATATTGTCCTGGCATCAGGTGCCGTAGTCGCTGTTTCGGTCGCTATCGCCACCACTATTGCCATCTTCGAGTCGCCAGAAGTGCGACGATACGCCGACGATGTTCGACGGCGGATAGCTTTCGCCCTCCACTCCATGGGCGAGGGTATCCAACCCCCCCACCGTGAGCCCAGGTTTAATAGACCTGAGGATGCCGATGGCTTCTTCGAGTCCCGTCGTGGTGCTGGTGCCGAAGCCGGTGTTGACGCTGATGAGGAAACCCGCCGACGACAACGTGAGGAGCTGCTTTATTGGAACTCGGTCATGCTAGAGAAGCAAGAGAAGGAACAAAAGGACAAGGAAATCGACGACAAAACCCCCGCGACCATGGTTTCATCACGACGAGGCTCTTCATTTGATGACTTCCTTCGTCAAGATGAGGGTGCTGAACGAGGCGCTTATGTCTTTAACACTGGAACTGATACCCGCGCAATGGATGACGGTCTACGACGTCGTGGCGATGGTTCCCGCGGCTTCACTTCTCTCTACACCAATCCTTTTGCCGACGAACACAACATTGATCAAGACGAACTAAACGACGATATTGAGCAAAGCCGCCATCTTTCTCCCGCTCAAGACGAAATTTCCGACATCTACAGCGCCACTACCCAGGACCGAGATGAGAAGCCCGCCGCTCTTATCGACACTGACCCCACCCCCGCCCTTTCTGAGACAGCTTCCTCCGCCACCCTTGAGCGTGAAATCGGTGTCGACGAGTACATGACCGCCGGACAGGAGGACCGCGACGATGCTTATTCCTCCATTCAAGCCTGGGCGCAAAACACCAGCCCCGAGTTTTACTCCCCTCTTCCCGTTACCCCCAGCGCCCCCATGTCCGAGCCTGAAATCATCAGCGACGATGGCATGGTGACACCCACCGACTCTGTATCTCTCGTCGGCTCCGGAGAGGATATTGCTAACGATGCGCAATCATCTCGCGAGGGTGAGACTGGTCGCTACTTCGATGTCATGAGCGAGAGCTCTGGCATGGCTACACCCGCTAGCTGGTCTGAGGTCGGCAGCGTCATCAGCGAGAGCGACGCCCACATTCCTATCCACCAATAAACTATGTTGTTTGGAAGTTTTAAAATCACCAATTCGGAATATAGGTAGGAGAGAGCCAGTGTAGGAGTAGGATTTTGTTTTGAGAGTTATATATCAGACGTATACAGACGCTTCGTGTCTGAATTCTTGGGTTTTCATTTTGTCTGGAGTTGGAGTTCAGGTTGCGGTACCAAACTTATATCCTTAGCACCTGGCTAATCTCGTTTCTTTAACAAAATCTATCGACTCATCTGACTCTGCTTGCTGTCGTATGTGAACGCCTTATATGCATCAGTAAATCATTATCGGCGCCTACATTTAATGCGTATCTGTATATATACTACGGCTCAAGCTTCTCTTTGTAATCGCCCCAAAGCTGCTCAACCGGCCGCCCAACCAGTTCGGTCCAGAACGGCTTCTCTTCATATTTCTGAATCCGTAACTTCTCATTCAAGCGGCGGATAGTTCCCTTTCCAAACCGCTCCTCCAAGTAGTCCAGGAAATAGGCCGTTTGCTGATAGCCAGCGTCCCACTTTCCATTGCTCTCGCGTTTCCAGTGAGGAGGACTAAGAAGGCAGTGAAGCCGCACCCAGTCGGCGATTCCTTCGATCAGGCCGCCTGGACAAGTTCCATGGCCGTTGTACTGAAGACAGTGAACGAGCTCATGAGTGAGCACACCGTTGATTTCCTCTGTACGACGAGATATGGGGTGAATGTTGGCAATATACTCGACTGAGAAGTGAATCTCTTTATGATCACTGTCCAGGTCAGAGCCGGTGGTATAAGCTACACCTGACATGCTACGCAGGATCACCGTCACAGATCGTGTTGTCGGGATTGTTGTGGTAGGACACGTGGGCGATTCATACAGGAGCGCCAGTACATGCTGGGCCGCCTTGGCGAGGCACTCCGCAGCATTGACAGAACTGAGAAATACCGCAGCCCCAGGGTGAGAGAGGTCGCGACACTCAAGGCGCAGCTTGGGGACCTTGAACTTGCCGGCGCCGGGAATATCGGGGCCATTCCGTGGGCCGGAGGGAGTGGGTACTTGGATCGCCGGTGTCATGATCGGGGCCCGAGAGAAGATTGAGGCGGGGGTTGGAATGGGAGTGACTGGGGGGAGATGAGGCATATATAAGTGCGTGGTGGTGAATCAGGGAGAGGGTTTAAGACGGGCGAACCACGATTTTGATGTTAGGGGTTGGAGTTTTCTGAGATGTTGAAGTAGGATGAGGATGGAATGTAACGGAGGGGTAAGATTACCTAGGTTAGAAATGGAGGCTTGCTGGGTGAAGATGAAAACGGCAGCTTTATGTGATCGTAGAAAATTGGATAAATAATCGAGTCTGCGAAAAGAGAACGAGAATAGCGCATACGTGTTACTGAGATATCATGGGCAAGGTAAAACAAATGGATCAATGATGAGGCTGTACATATCATGATTGAGATGACCCCTCAGTAGAACTGAACAGGGGTATTAATTTAGTGGCTAAAGCTCTGGGAGGCCCCGCGAAGCTCTCTAGGCTCTGTACGACACAGTGGAGTAGCTTTTTAGGCAGTTGCATCAAAGCTTGGCGGGACATTCTTCGCCAGGGCAACTGCGGCAACCTTGTTCGGGCAGATTGTTTTTCTTTGCACCTGCTGCGCCCGACAATGACATTGACACCCAACCGTTTTACTTATGATGACAGCGAAACCTCAAGAAATAGATGGATACTTTAGTTTTGAGTGCCTTTAGGAGAATACAATGCACTTCGGAAAAACTCTAACTGTAAATATATCACATAAACAGCGCATCAGGTATCAATGATCCTGACGTAATACAGTGTTTGGGGTCCTGGGATTCATTTCTGGACTCTACGGCAGATTACAGCAATCATGTAGGGGTGAGCCAGCTTCGTCAGCTCGTGCTATTGGCTACAGCACCTCCCTACCTACCTACCTCTACTTGACCTAGGTAGGTACCGACGAAAAAGGATACCTACCCATCTTCATCCTTAGTGCCACAACCATAACATCAACACAACAAACAAACAACAACTAAAAAAGAGCCCTCTCACGCTCTCAATGCGCACTCTCAACTAAAGCGATTCTTCTTGTTTCGCTCTGTCCCCTACGGACTGTCTCGCAATTAAAGTCACAGGTATGTGCACTTGCGCTTCCGACCCCCTTGTTTAATTTCCGGGCAACACCATGGCCAGCGCATCACATCACCATGATACCCTTCGGGAGAGGGGAGAGCTACTTTATCCCACTTCGCGTGGCCTGCGCGTCTCACTCAACCCCTCATTGAATCTTCATCCTGATCGCGACTAATGCCCTTCTGCTTTACAGATTCCTCATAGATTCACCCATGGCCGACACAAAACTTACCGACCAGCAGGTCGCTGACCTCAACACCATCCTGCGCGGCGACGGAAGTCTTGACTCCAAGGTCCAATATGTCACAATCATCAAATCGGGCATTAAACAACACAATGTCCCTGAATCCAGTGTCGCTCAGCTGTTCGATGGTTTGCGCGCAGCTACTACCTCGCAGCATGCTGCTCTGGTTAACGCTGGTTTCACTGCCCTGAATCATCTCCTAACGCGCCTCTCTCGACAAGACCCCAAGCTCTTATCGAAAGAAGCTGCCCGAACTTTGCCAATTGTCGTCGAGAAGCTTGGCGATCACAAAGACAAGTTCCGCTCCCTCGCTTCGCATTCGCTCGTTACTCTATATGCCGTTGCGCCAGCAGATGTCGAACGTTTTGTTCGAAACTCAGCTATGAATGGAAAGAACCCTAGAGCAAAGGAAACCTCCATGAGTTGGCTACTACAGGTAAGTGCTACCACACCTGCTGCGCTCAGTCGGGTGTGCTAACGGAGTACAGATGCACAAGGAGAATGGCCTGCCTTTCCGAGGTTACGTCCCTGTACTCATGGAACTTCTCGAGGACGCCGATGGCATGGTACGAGATGCGGCCAAAAACACCGTCATTGAACTTTTCCGGTCTGCGCCAAATGCTGCCAAGTCCGATCTTAAGCGACAACTCAAGAACTTCAAGGTACGACCTGCAATTGAGCAAGCTATCGTCAAGGAGCTCGCCCCGACATCTAGTCGCCCCGAGACTCCCGCCGCCGAAGCCGCCGCTCCAGCTCCCCGTCCAGCTCTTTCGGCCAGTACCTCATCAGTAGCACCAGCTGAGCGTCCCATCACTCCTGGAATCGAGACCAAGCCAGAAACTCTCGAGCCACTGTACGTCAACACAAACCGCGAGCTGGACGACATTTTTAAGGAAATGGCGTGGTTTTTCGAGGGTAAAGAGTCGGAACAGAATTGGCTGAAGCGAGAAAACTCCGTCAATAAACTGAGGCGACTCAACGTGGGCAACGTTCCGTCTGATTTCCCAGATACCTTTCTTGTTGGGGTTAAGAGCATGTTGGATGGTATCATCAAGGCAATTACCTCTCTGAGAACCAGTCTCTGCAAGGAGGGTTGTGCTCTTATCCAGGAGATGGCTAATACGTTTGGTCCTGCAATGGACCCCATGGTTGAACTGCTGATGCAATGCTTTGTCAAGCTCGCTGCAGGAACCAAGAAAATCAGCTCTCAACTTGCCAACGAGACGGTTGACATAATTCTGAGCAAGGTTTCATACACTCCACGCTTGATGCAGCACATCTGGATGGCTTGCCAAGACAAGAACGTTGCGCCGAGAACTTATGTTACAGGATGGCTCAAGACCATTCTAAAGAAGGAGGCCCAGCACAAGCATCATATCGAGCACACAGGTGGTGTGGAGTTGATCGAGAAGTGCATCAAGAAGGGCCTGGCTGATGCTAACCCTGCTGTAAGAGAGAAGATG
This sequence comes from Fusarium subglutinans, assembly GCF_013396075.1. Classification (NCBI taxonomy): domain Eukaryota; kingdom Fungi; phylum Ascomycota; class Sordariomycetes; order Hypocreales; family Nectriaceae; genus Fusarium; species Fusarium subglutinans. Next base: position 8,951 of record NW_023502073.1, on the reverse strand, counting down.
CGATCAACATATTGGGCTTTCTGGGGAATCTGGCCTGCAAAAGCAGATTCGTAAGTTGACTTGCTCCCGTTTCTGTCATTTCTTATGGCTAACATGAATTAGCATCATGGCCGATCTGGACGGCACTGCCCAGAAGCTCTTGAACAAGGACCCCAGCAACCCTCACTCCCCTAAGAAGGGAGAGACGGCTGCGCGACCTGGGTTGGGATTATCCAAGAGCACAATGGGCACAAGCAAGCCAAGTATTCGAGAGGCTATGATGGCTCAACGAAAGGCGAACGCAGCAAAGAACCTCCCGGCTCGACCAGGCTCAGCTATGGCTCACCTTTCACCCGTGAAAACAACTACTTCCACTACATCAACAGCAGCAAGCAAACCATCAGGAACCCGGACTCGCCCAGAAACTGGTGGCATGTCAGGTGCTCCAATGCGGCCAGCAAGGAGGCGACCAGAGATGGCAGCGCGTCCTGCGACGGCGGGCCCCTATTCCGTGCGTGACATGGATGCTGGAAGTCCTGAAAGTATCAGGTCCAAGACACCCAAACCCCGTGAGACCACGCCTAAGAGGACTGCTCCTCGGCCACGACCTGGACATGCTTCACATGCCAGCGAATCCAGTCTTGCGTCACCTACGTCTGTGAGGTCAGGCACCAAGCCCGCGGCTTCACCTCGCACAAGTCCTACAAAGTTGAAGCAATCACAATCTGCAATGCTGCCTATGAGCAGCCCCTCCCGAGCAAATGAGGACTTTACTCTTGTTGTTCCAAATATGGCTAATCTGAGGGCCACGCAGAAGCCTGCACCAGAGCCTCATCTGAGGGCTCCTCAGGCGAACCAAGAGGTTCCATCAGAATTAACCACTCCTGTGCTTGAGGATTCACCACACATTGTCCCAGAAGCTACTAAAGAGACCGCGCCAGTCTCAGAGCCAGAGATAGCCCCTGAGTCAGCGGCTGAAGCCGAGATCCAGGCCGCTGATCAACCTATGGAGGAGGTTGCTGAACCTCGCGTGGCCGTCTCAGAGCCTGTGGTTGAGCCTACACCCCAGCCGTTGGAAACCGTGCAGGCCGAACCTGTTTCAGAAGCGCATGGTTCGACACTGCAAGTGTATGAAGACCCGTTCACTGATGAGCAGCCTTCTCCAAAGCCGACCTTTAACGTTCCTGTGCTGGAAGACAAGCCCATCAACGCTGATGCAGGCAACCTGCCCAATGCCCGTGCTCAATCCCCCGTGACGCAAGACGTAGAATCCTCTGAGAGAACAAAGCAGAGCTCACGACTGCTTGAGAGCGGCATCACCAGAGTCAAGGCCAAGACTCTTGATGTTCATGGATTCCGAAAGCTGCAGTCTCTTTTGCGTGATACCAAGGGCATCTTCACTGATGATAAGTTTGAGGCTCTGTTGATTGGACTCTTCCAATACCTGGAGGACCCTCTGTCTGGAGTGAGTGCCGAAAAGGCTCAGGATGTCAAAGCCCAAATCCTTGCTACAATCAGGCTACTCCTCCGAAAGGAGCGTGACAACTTCCAGCCCCATGTGTCCAGGGGTCTTGAATCACTCCTTGAGACACGCAGTGCTTATGATATCCGTGCTCATATCGTCAGTGGCGTTGAGGTTTTGGCTGATGAACTCGTCTCTATTGGCGATGGCTCTGAGATTGTTGTCGTCCTAACAAAACGTCTTCAAAACATTGACAGCTCGACGCCTGAGGGAAGCCGTATGCTTAGCACTGGAATGCACGTGTTGCGAAGCCTGCTTGACAAGAGACCCAACTTTATTCCCACTGATTCTGAACTTGGTCAGCTGGCCAGTCTTGCCGGTCGATGCCTTGTTTCTACAGACTCTGGTGTTCGAATGGACGCCGTTCAGCTTTGCGTTGCTCTTCACTCAAGGGTAGGTGAGCAGGTCTTCTGGAAGGCCCTGAAGGATGTTCAGGATGATCCCAAGAGCTTAATCACCTACTACATAGTCAAGAGACAGCGGGAGCAGACTCCTACAATTGCGGCCTAAAGGAACACGGTGACTATAGGCTTTCATCTGTTGGAGTTCAGGGGACATTTCATAGGTCAGGCGTTGGATGCCGAAGTTTCATTAGGGGCCGATGGTATGGCATATTGGTACGGAATGGCGATGTCAAAAGCAGGGGCGGGTCATAAAAAGGTGTCAAGTTTCACTTCCATGATGCACTGGCGGCAGAATCGACGTGTTTGGTTTCGCATTCTTGAGTTATGGCTATTGAATAGTCGAGTTGCTATGTTCTTTAATGCCCTGAGTTAGTTGTCCGGTTGTACATTTAGCTATTTGTAATTACTTGCACGTTTTATACACGAGACATTGGCCATTACTTGTTTAGCTCCGCTTCGATATTCTTGGTATGTATCAACCATTAGAAAAAGCAACATACCCTAAACCAACACAAGTAAATGAAAATCGCACACACAACATGAACCATAGTGTGGACCTCTAGCAAGCTAAGAGGCAGGTTTTTTATCTTCCTGGCAATGCACTGCGTGACCATCCATATGACCTGCATAACCACTAGTATCTTCTGGAAATAATCTGCTTTGCTCTTATCGTCGATCTTCTTCTTCGATATCGGGATCCAGTGCCCTCTCTCTGCAAGCCAGGTCACTGTTCGAGGGCTCAAGCGCAGTGATTATGGTCGTTCCATTGATTCGAACAACCGAAAAGCCTTGTTGTGAAGATCGGGGAAGGACAAGATATCGTCGACGTTGACTCGAACACCGCCCATGATGATCAAGAATGTGTAGGCCACGTCAATATCGATCTGATAAACAGTCGTATCGTTAGTAGATCTAGCAAAGAAGCATACGGAACAGGCTGAGGCTGGGTATAAAGATGCTATAAATATCAGCTGCAGGCTCAGGCTCAGGCTCAGGCTCAGGCTCAGGTGCTGGTTGGTCCAGACAGTAGACCTGGAGATCAATAGACATGCTTCCCCTCTTCACCTGCAGTAAAGTCATGCATGGCATCGCTCTCCAACATGATAGGTAGAGGTAGTTGCGTGGGATATATATACGATCAATAGTCATGGATAATATGGTGTTGATATGTTACAACCCCGACGAAACTGGCATCAACAAGGGCATGAAAGAAATACAGCCGTCACTCCCATCAGAGAGCGTGAAGAGTATAAAGAGATGTCCTATCGAAAAGAACTTCTGACCCCTTTTCGTCAACGTACAAAGATAACCAATACTCCCCCCTTTGCCTGCCATAACCCATCCTCAAACCCACCATCACCAAAATGCACAAGAAATTTGCCCAAGTAGCCACAGCCAAGCTAGCAAACGAACAAACAAGCAAGCAAGCGTGAGAAAAAGAATTGGATATCATTAAATGTCCTGGCACAAAAAACGCCCTGCGGGTTGGATGACACATGCAAGCGAATCCAGTCTGGGAGCTTGAAAAATCCAACAGTGCCCAAGTAATCTTTTCATGACAGCCTAGATCGTGCTCGTTCGTTGGGAGCAAAGCCCAAGAATCCACGACTCGGAGGCCTCGTTAGAAAGTCGATACAGTCTTCATAAGTCCGTTCCGTATAGAGATCTCGCGCTCCCTAAGCATCCTCGAAGATCGTGTTACTGTTCTCAATGACAAACTGTATCGCAAGGTTCTTTGCGTGCATGTCCGTCATCTCGCGCTCCAGACTCGTGTCACGCATGATGGTTGGCGCAAACACGACTGCCAAGTTCTTGGGAGACATCTAACCAACTGTTAGTGACTGCAGACGAAAGCAATAGTCAAGGCAACATACCAAGTTCTCCGGTTCACGTTGAGCAACGCGTGCAAGATGGAACATGAGGAATTCAAGACAATCACGATGCCTTTGAGGCATCGAAGCAAACGTCTTACGTAGGTGATCGCTTCGTTCCGTTTCATCGACGATAGCTGTAGGCTGTTAGCATCCCGTCGTCTGACAAGCCATGAATGAACTCACCATTTGATTCAAGAACTCGCTCATACACGTCGTATGTGAGCAAGGGGATAGGAAGTTTGCGAAAGTACTGCTTCAACACACTGGTAACAGCAGTGATATCCAAATCAGGATCTGAAATATCAAAGTTCTCATCCTTGCTGAAGCCGTCCTTAATCATGTTGACCTGAGAGTTACCACCAGTCTTTCGGTAGATACCTTCCTGGTCCATTCCTCTCAGTTCCACCTCTTCGATACATCTTGTGACCACACTAGGAATCTGTCGGCGCTCATGGTCGGCTCGCTCTGCGAGATCAGATCCAAAGAGAACAGTGGCTGGCTCAGCTGCGTCAACGTTGTTCATGGTGCCTGCAGAGCCCGACTTGGGCACGGCGTTCTTCTTGCCGAAGAATCCAAACCCTTGTCGTTCACGCTCGCGCTCACGCTCTTCTTGTCTCTTGGTTAGCGCTGCAGCTGCACTGTGCTTGTCATGCGAGTTGACGCCGTTAGAGGGAGGTCCAGCAGGCGCTTCGACTTGGGCCACAGTCATATTGTAAGGCATTCCAATATTCTCTCCGCTCAGCTGGCCTTGCTGCTGCATCCTCTCACGGTCGTTCTGGAATGCGACGACAGCTCTGTTGACACCCTTGGCCACACCTTGGGCCAATCCCTTGGAACCCTTCTTCCAGTTGAACTTCTTGGCTTGGCCCTTTCGGACTTGAACCACAGTTGGTCCGGCTTCGACGATGGGCTCTTCATCAGCAGGGACCAGAGTAGCACCCGTTGAGAGACTAGCAGCATCGAGGTTGAGCGAAGAGTTGTTGAGGCCGCCCTTGCCTGGTCCGTAAATACCCAGACCGCCAGGAGACTTGATATCTCCTCCAATTTGGGACTTGAAGCGTTCCTGGATCTGATGTGTTAAATCGTTGTTCATATCAGCGAGCTGTGCATTCTTCGATGACAACTGCTCAAATTCAAGGAGAGCACGGTCTCGATCCGCGATAGCTTGATCCTTCTCTTCAAACAAAAGATCCCGCTCCTCGTGTAGCTGCTCGATTGCGGCTGACATGGTCTGCTTGACCTTGTCAAGCTTCTGAACAAACTCCTTGATTGCTGAATCTTCAAGATCCCGGGGATCGATAGGTGTCTTGGTCTCCTTTGCACGCTCGACATATCCGGCCAAGACCTCCAGCTGTCGAATCATAATCTCAGTCTGGGTGTCAAGAACGGAAACTGTCTTTCGCTTTTCGACCAGCTTCTTGTTAAGGCTCTTGAGATCCTTCTCAGTAGTAAACTGCCTCTCAAGCTCCGCAACTCGCTGCTCAGAGTTCCGTAATTGCCGCTTAAGAAACGCAGGGTCATCGCCTGACGCCAAAGACATCGGGCTGCTGATCTCCTGTGCATGGTAATCGTCGGCAACTGGTGTTCGTGGCCAGCGAGGCGACTGTGTGGCTCGTGTGGTCTCGCTAATGCTTCTGGCATGGCCGGCTCTGTTCGATAGCTGGTTTGGAGACTCCACGCTGTTGGTGCGTCCATGTCTGACAGCGTTGGAAACTCTGCGGAGGATGGAAGTTGAGCCCTCGTCTGTACCTAGGATACGTGCCATGTCCTCGTCCATACTAAAGTCACCGCCGCTGCTCCATCTAGGCAACTTTGGCGAAACCTTGGGTGAGGTGCCGTCGTCCTTTGACTCCTTGCCACTAGGGTGGCCCTTGTTGTTCTGAGAGGCTGGAGGGATGGGAGCAGAACGAGGCTGCATGTAAGAATCGGTTGTTTTCTTTTGAGAGGGAGTCTGGCGGGTGGGTGTAGGATCATCAGTGGTGTCTTGTCGGTTTTGTCGATTGCTACCATTAACTAGGTACCTTTTGTCAGTATATCCGGTTTGACTTTTACCGAAGCGAAAACTTACCATTACGTCCTAGGGCAGCTGGAACTTCCTTTCGCGTAAGAGGCTTTGCGTTCTCTGGTCTCGAAGATGTTCTTGTTGACGAGTCCATAGATGCACGAAGCTCGTCCTCGTCTATATACCTCGACTCTTGGGATGAGCGAGACGCAGGTGTGGTGGCGTTGCTATCAGTGTGTGGCAGGCCGCCCTTACTAGGCCCGTTGCTAGTTCTCGCAGAGTTCGTCTCTGCAGGTAAACCCGAGGACTGTGAACTACTCCTTGAGAGAAGCTTCTTGCTCTTGGGAGCCTCCTGCAACTTGAAGTCCTCCGTAGGTGCGCGGCGACCACTTGTCTTCTGGCTCTTCTCGTCGGTAGGGGGTGAGCGTTTACTAGAATCGGTTCGCGAATTCTTAGAATGCTTGCGATCTGGAAGCTTTGGTGCAACGTCGTGCTCCGAATATGATGGTTGACGTCCCTTCTCCTGGAAAGCAATATGTGGTGTAGAGGTATGAGAGTCACTTCGTTTCTCAGACGCCGGTTTTGTCGCGCTGAAATAGTCCTTCGACTTGCCTGACTCTGGAAGATTATCTGAAGTTGATTTCGGCGTTGGGTGTGGGCTTGGGTCTAAAGCAACCGAAATCATGAAGCTATCGGCATCGTTAGAGGTATTGTCGTTGCGGTTCATCATAGTCGAGTTTCGGTTGCTTCGATAAGTTGTAGCAGGCAAACTTAAACCATCAGGCTTTCGTTCAGGAGAACGAGCTGGCCTGGAACTGCTCCTAGATGACGACTCGTTACGACCGTGATTTCGTGGACGAGGGGAAAGCTCTGTAGCAGTATCTGAATCAGGATCGACCCGGTCATTGGAAAAGGCATTCGGTGGAATGGCGTTGGCGGGAAGGGCGGGCAGTGACTTTTCCGTGATCATAGGCGAATGCTCTTTTTCTCTTGCTTTCGCTGCGGCTGCAGCTTTAGATTTTTTCCGTCTTCGTGCCATCAGCGTTTCGTGGCAGCCCATACAGAAGATGCCTTGTGAAGTCCGGGCATATCGTAAATTCTCGATTTTGCGCTTGCAGTTGCGACAGCGGAAACATGTTGCACAAAACGCCTGCTCCCCAGTCAGGATGGCTAGGTCTTCAATCTTATTGCCGCAGGCGCTGCAGCTATATGTGCAGTTGTTGCAGATGAGCGAACCATCTCCGAGAAGCAGTAGGTTCGCATCAGAGTCGAGCAGTGTGCCACACGTATTACATCGAAAGCAGTCCAGATGCCATCGGTTACCGGCTGTCAAAAAGTCAGCTTGCCCAAGGATACGGCGGGATGATTTGCAATCTTGCGGTGAGGTGCAGATGATCATCGTGGATAAGAGTGACACATCCCACTAGACGCAGCTAATGCTGAAGATTGTAACGTACCTAACTCAAACGCTTTTCCTTCTTCGAGGATCTTCCAAGCCTGTTAGCAAACCATTCCCCAATGTTCTTTAGGTTGAGTAGAACAGCATACCTCTCCGCAACCTTTGCAGGGGAAGACATCGTCGGTGTCATTGTCCATTCCAGGACTCTCCAAGTAATCCTCCACGATGCCGGTCATTGTGGGCAGTTGTGTTGAGAAGCAGCAAAGATTTGTCTTGGAACTTGGGATGAAGCGATCGAAATGTGGTGCTCACGGCGGATACGGCATTCAAGTACGGGGTTGTTGCAGCCCAAGGTAGCAAGCGACACGACGCAGCTAAAGAGCAGGCGTCATGGACGAGGTCGTAACGGAGAGCAAAGGGGTCGGTTGGACCAAGAATCGCGGAGCAAGTCGTGGGAGAATCGACGACGTAAAAAGGACGTTGTTGAGGCGGTCGGCGGGCGGTCGAATCGGAACGGGGTAGCAATATTTTGTTGATAGCTGTCGCACGGTAGTGGCCCTTCTGTGAGGGCGACTGACAAGAACTTTGAATGGAGTTCAAAAGTCAGGAAGCAATGGACAGCCCAGCAAATGTCAGGGTAAGGTCAAGGCCAAAAGCCAGCAGAGAGCGAGCGAAGTCGACGGAGCCAGGCCAGGGGGCGTGTGGAGGGTTTGATGAGGACAAGGGCCTGAGTGTAGAAACGGACCAGGGGCTTCTAACGATGGATTCGCTAGAGGAACGTCGGCCAGGTTGGAGATGAACAATACAGAAGGTTGTATTCGCAGATTCGACGCAGGAGGAAAAAGAAGCGAATGAATCTCTACGAGAGAGAGAAAGAGAGCTGGCGAGAGAGGCTAAGCTAAGCGATGTATGATGGGCGTTGTGTTGTATGGAGGGCTGTGTCTTGTTCGATTGGATCGGCGTATAACGAACGGACAGAGCTGAGCTAAGTGTATGTAAGATGGCGATGGAAGCAATGTAGAAGAAGAAGATGAATTCGGCGAAGAGAGAAGACGTAACAGAAAAAGATGACAAAGGGTTTTGGGTTGGAACTCCAGGTCAAATACAGCACAACAGCATAACACAGCACATTGATTGATGATAATACGACACAACAAATGGAAGGCAAGAAAGAGACAGCAGAGCAATCTGATCCGGATATGTCGTGGTCCTGGTTCACCCAGCCCAAGGAGACGATACTGTGAGGAATGAATGGAGACGGACGTCTAGTGAGGTGGGATCCGAATGGGGATGGGATGAACAGCCACTGACTGAAGGGCAGTCCCCAGCCCCAGGGCAGCCCGGGCAGTGAGCAGTGGGCCAACCCAGGGGATCATCCACTAAGGTAAACCTGGTAGGGACCCGACAGAGAATGGAAGGCAGCCCGGTGCGAGGGGTTACAGCTCAGGTACTGTACCTTGGGTTCAAGGGGAGAGAGAGCCCGCCCGTGGAGGGGAGGGGAACTTTGGGCCAACGCACTAAACGGCCCCTACCTTAGTTAGCCGTTCCAGGCCTAGCCCGGGCGGGTTTAGCAGCTGTGACCAGTGTTCTCCAGCCCGTCTCACGATGAGGGATGTTCCATCTGTCAAGAAGAAATGTCAAATGTCAAAGAGATGGAATTTAGCGGTCGGGCTCTTCTCACGCTGAAAGAGCAGGGGTTTGTAGTACATCAGGGGCCAATTATCTCTAGTGCTGTATCCGTATGTATGTATGTATGTATGTATGTATGTAT